>NW_006433949.1:3267786-3278809 GCF_000325575.1 Pteropus alecto | reverse complement strand
CACACGCGGTCTTTGCATTGCCCCAGATGGCTGCACCCATCAGCTAACACAGCTCGGGCTGTGACCCACCCCAAGCATCAGCAGGCATTGTGAGAGGAGACAGTGACTAGTGCATGCGAATTGCACGATAGCCGTGTTCGTCCACCCACCCCTCTTTTGGGGCTACAAAAATGCAGCGGGGTTACTTGCCACGTATGCATTGCAAACGCCTCTCCTACCCCTCCCCATCCCCTGCATCACCCCCTCCCCTCTCTCCGGGCTGGCGTATAACCTTGACGATCCAGCCAAATGAGTTATGTGAGATGGAAACGTTCATTTGTTTGAGCAGATGGGTGTCAGCGCCGCTCCGTGAGAAGGTGGCGGGACGCGGCGTCGGCCCGGAGAGTTGCAGATGCAGCCCGGGCTGAAGCGCAGGGTGTGAACGGAATCGTCCCGAGCAGCGAGCGACAGGAAGGGAAAAGCCCGCGTAAGCGGAGCCCTTGCAGAAAACAAATCTTTGTTTCAAGTCTAGGGTTTCGCGTCTCTGATTTGCCGAGGGTCTGAAAAACCTGAAACTCATTATTTCTCGAAGTGTGGTCCAGTGACCGCCCACGTCAGAGTCACCCAGGGGCTTTATCCGTGGGACCAACCCCCCCGCCCACAGACTCCCACTTCCAGGGTTACAGGCCTGGGGATTCTGCAGTTTTCACAGGCTCCCTGGGGGACCGTCACGCACACCGCAGTTGGACCCCGGTTGTGAGGTGGTGTCATCAAACTGCCCAGGGAAGTCTTCAAAACAAGTCAAAACAAAGCAAGAAACCTTGAGATTTGAGGCATGTTTTTTTTGTTTTTTTTTTCAATTGTACTGTTTTATTTCCTTCTACTTTCCTCTACCCTTTCAGATTTTGTGCAAAGAAAGGATTACTTTGGGGGTCGGAAGGAAATACATACAAAGAATAAAAAGATAGCACAAAGAGATTATTTGTGCGTTAGAAGCAAAAGGCGATTTGGAAATCTCAGGAATTCCCAAGACAAGGAGCGTCCCTGTCCTTGGCACTGAACTTTCTGTCTCGCTTCTTCTCAGACACCCTGCTCTCTCCCCCCGCTCCTCCCTCCTCCCCCGGCCGCCGCCTTCTCTGAGTGTTACATCCAATTTTCTCTTGAATACATGTAGTGAGGAAACTCAATGACTTCCCAGGGGACCTCACTTATAGGGAAGAAGCACATCAGGAAGATTTATGGAACGTCTGTGAAATATGTGTGTAGAAACTCGTGACATTTTGATCGCTACCAAGGAGAAAAATGGACAGTTTCTAACCAGTCAGTTTCATGAGCATTTTTTATGGGTTCTTAAAATTAATTAATTTTTCCCCCTTTGTTCGGAATTCTTGGCACAGACACAAGCCCTGGAGAAGGGAAACATTGCCCACGGCTGTATGTCCAAACTGTCAGGTTTTCAATCCCAAATCTCTGGGGGCAAAGCCAGATTTCACGTGCTTCCCACGAAGTGGGGAGAGCCTGTCAGTGTTCGAGAGAAGGAGAGTATTATTAGTGGTATCGCTACACAGCCTTTGTGCCACCGGCGAGCGTCACGGGGTCCCAGACAGCCTCTTCCCGGAGCTGTCTCCCCACCCGGAGCCGTGTTTAGGGTACAGAGGAACCGAGACGGTTGCCATGCCGCACCAGGCCGCCCACCCCCAGCGCCCTTGTCAAACGCGGGAGCATCGACTGGGCGTCTGGTTTTTCTCAGCCTCACAGGTTCCAGTCCCTGCCCGGGAGTTTGCAGCCAAAGACAATGAGCCGAGCGGAATCTCCCGACTGGAGGAGGAAGAGCTCTTGAAGGGGAATTTGGGCCCCGCATCCTGCCTTTGTCACTCACTCTCGTCTCGGGTGCCTCCTTAGCCTCAGTCCCTTCATCCGTGAAGTAAAAATCCAGAGCATCTGCTCTAGAGGCGTGTGATGAAGATTGAGAAAATGTGGAAAGAAAGAGTTCTCAACCAGCAGCGACTTCGCCCCTTCACCCCACCTCCCGCCCCCAGGGGACGTTTGGCAATGTCTGGAGACATTGTTGGTTGTCACCACGTGCGGGGGAGGGGGGCAGCGCTGCTGGCATCTGGTGGGTAGAGGGCCAGGCAAGCTGCTAAACACCCTACAATGCACAGCACAGCCCCCCACAACCAAGAATCGTCCAGCCTAAATAAATGTCAGTGGTGCCAAGGTTGAGAAACCCCAATATAAAGGGCTGGGCAAATAGTCGGTGAGGAAAACGATGATGAAAAGGGGAAAGGAATATAGTTAGTGTGTTCAATGAGCCTTAGCCATTCATAGTAGAGTCCAAAATAATCGCTCGCCGCCTCCTAGAATGCCTCGAAAGATGGTCAGGCTACCCGCGAGCTCAGCTAGACGGTGCCGTGATTGATTGGTGCTGTCTGCCATGGGCATGGCAGGGGGAAGTGGCAGCATGAGTGCGCTGTGCTTTCTGACCCTGGACTCTGTGATGTCTAGCATCTGTTTCTCCTCTGACATTCTCTGATCCTAGGGCTATGATTCTGCGAGCCTATCGCTAAAGTTCTGTAGTCAGCATTATTTACAGAATATTTAAGCAGTCCGGGCTCCTGCAGGCTTGCTCCGCAGGGCAGGCTGGTGAGCCAGGAAGACAGAGCTGGCTCTGTGCAAGGTAAAACAGATAGCTGCTTTACCGGCCGTGATGTGGGTGATATGGCGGTTCCCCCTACTTCCCTCCCCACCCCCCAAATAGTCCCCATCTCTCCTGGGCTAAAATTTTTACTATTAGTCACTCCATTGGATTAAAACGTTGTCTCCAGGAGGCCTTTGTTTAAATACACAAATATTGCCTAACAGAATTAAGCATGCGATCCACGCTGATGTGTTAACCTGCTATACTAGTTGTCGCTCAGCGGAACTGACCTGAGAGGGTGCGGGGCAGGAGAGGTTATGCGTGCGAGCAGGCGAGGAGGACCAGGAGGTTCTGGCTTGCAGTCAGGATCACTGCATTGCCCAGCTCCAAGAAGCCTGAACTAGGATGGCTGACTTCTCCTGGGACTTTCCCACCCTTAAAACCAAAGATCCCACATTCCGGGCACTCCCTCCGTCCTGGGCAAACCAGGACGGCTGGTCACTTAACTCACGTGACGCAGCAGGAACTGTGTCGTCCTTGCCGTAATTTATCCCTCATGTGGCCTCCCGAATTCTCTTCCTGGACATGTTCCTCCCTTGCTTGTGAATCCTCTGTGGCTCCTGAGGGCCCCCCAGCTCCTCCTCACGGAGGACCCAGCCTTGCTCCCCAATGTCATCTGACCCGCTGCTCTCCTGCCTGGAGTCACTTCAGCTAGTGGCCACAGTGGACACCTTTTATGTGTTCTTCTCTCCCTGGGTTAGAGAGAAAGAACTTTCTTGGGCGGGGGGACTCACTTCTTAGAGTGTATTCAACTTGTGTCAGGAGCAAAAGAGTGCATGAACTCAGCCTTTGTATCATAAAACTCATCCCGACACCCCTGGGGGCCTGGGGATAGGAACATGGCTACCCCTTTTGGTTAGGAGGGACCGCATTTGTCCCAGAGAGCCCTGGGAACACTTGGAGGCTGAGGGTGAAGCCACGAGGCACATGGAATGAAAATAAGGACTTCCTTCCTTCCTTGACTCTTAAACTTTTCAGAGTTTAAGATGGTTTCACATCCATCATTCCACAGATTCTTCTTCGTGTGTCTGAGCAGCAGGGAAGGGGGGTCATGCCCATCTGACAGGTGGGAAGCTGAGGTCCCGGGCAGAGGGCACTGTGCTCAAAGTTTTGTGGATGAGGAGGCGCAGACAAGTAATGTTTAGCGCCTCTGGCACATGGGTGGCTGGACTATAACTAAGCAAAGTCTTCTCACCTGTGTGCTGTGATGTTTTCATTCATCCCTAGGATAGTAGTTGAATGCTTATGGTGTGCCAGGCTCTGTGTTTGTCTCATAGTAAGGATTACAGCTGGGATCACAGAGGGTTTACTACCCACAAGTCCCTCTGCTGCATTCTGTCTGTGCCCTCATTTCAGTGCTCACAACCACCCTTTGTGGTACTGTCACTGTCCCCACATACAGGTGGGGAAACTGAGACCGTTGAGGGAGAAGCGACTCCCCCAAGGTTGCTCCACTCGTAAGTGGGAGCTTGGCTGAGGCCCGTCATGTGCGCTGCTGTGGTCTGTCCTCTTGTAAGCAGAGAACCGTGCCACTTTTCTGAGGTCCAGACTTTGCCCCTAGGACTCTCCAAGATGCTCGTCCCCAGTGAGCAACTCTCCACATGGGAGAGACAGGAGACACATGTTGATGAAGCATCTTCCGTTGACCAGGCACGTGCACACACTTTCCCCAGACCACTTAGAAAAGCAGCTGTAGTTGTGTCCAGGAGAAATCGAGGCTTGGTGGGTTGAGGTGGCTGGCCAGAGCTGGCACAGCTGTTTTGCAGGGAGTGGAGACCCGGCCTTGAAGAGTGATGCCACATGGCTTGCTTTCTCCGCCGGTCCTGGCTGTCCCAGAGGACAGGTCCCGTGACAACCTCAGGAGAAGTTCTCTTGCGGCTTAGTACGTGATCTTAAGCACAAAGCCTCGGGTCAGAGCCAGAGACCCATTCTTCCACTCGTTGTAAATTTAGCACAGGAGGTGGGGAACTTCCCCGGGGCTGACCCGGTTTGTCCCACTGCCCATGACAGACAGCAGGTGGCGCTATGGCCTCGGTTTAACAAGGACAGCGGGAAGGTGGAAAGGAGGGGGGAATCCGGAAAGCAAAACTAGTGGAAAACAAGGATTTGAAAGAAGAACAATTTGTTCCAAAACATTTGCCTTGTAACGGGGTCATCTATAAATTCTGGGATTTCCTGTTTGCCGCTGGGCAGGCTGGCCGGCGGGCAGGCCGTTCTTCTCTGCAGACTGGAAGAATCATTTCAGCCCAGCTCACGAGCTCCAGCCTCCCCCGGCCCAGCTTGGCTCTGAAATTTCCCGGCTTTTGTGCCCGTAAGCAGGATCCTGTGACAGCAGGTCTCCTTGAGCCTTGCTCCAGTTTCCACCGGGTGGGTGGAGGAGTGAGATCATGGTCATTTTTAAAGGAGAGGCTGTCATCGTGATCTCTCTGTGCCGCCAGGCTTGTTTTGAGGCACAAAATAAGAGAAAAGAATAACATGAAAGAGACGGAGGTGGACCCTTTTATTTTTATTTTTCAGAGTTACGGGTTTTTTCGTGCGTGGCGAGAACAGTGAAGATGAACACTCTTAGCGAATTTCAAGTATACAAAACAGTATTATTGACTAGCACAGAACCTACCCATCTTCCTGCAAGTTGGTGCCCTTTGGCCAGCGTCTCCCCGTTCCTCCTGCCCGCCCCCAACCCCGTCCCTGGCTACCACCATTCTACTCTGCTTCGGCAAGACCTACTTTCTCAGATTCCACATGTAAGCGATGCCACGCAGTATTTGTTTTTGTATCGGCTTTATTTCACTTGGCATAGTGACCTCTGGGTCCATGTTGTTGAAAATGGCAGGATTACCTCCTTTTTTATGGCTGAATAACATTTCATTTATATATATACCACATCTTTATCCCTTCATCTTTCAGCGGACATTTTGGTTGTTTCCATATTTTGGCTATTATAAATAATGCTACAATGAACATAAAAGTGAAAATATCTTTTTTAAATTAGTGTTTATATTCTTTACAGAATTACCTTAGGAATCATAATTAATACATTATTAACTAATTATGAATCATACTTCAATGATCATGAAGTGCAGTTATCTCCTCAAGATCCTGATTTCATTTACTTTGGATATATACCCAGAAGTGTGATTGCTAGGTCATATGGTAGTTCTATTTTTAGTTTTTTTTTTTTTTTTGAGGAAGGAAGTGGCCCTTTTAAAAAGAAGAGAGCTGTTCTAGTCAATATCGAAGATGGAAACATTTCGTTGGAAAAGAGAAAGGAAACTTTTTTTTACCAGCCCAGTAGAACTTGAACTTCATCCATCCATCCACCCACCCATCCTCCCACCCATCCACCCGCCCATCCATCTGTCCGTCCATCCATCCATCCATCCATCCATCCATCCATCCGTATGTCCGTCTAGTTGTTCGCTCATTCATTCATCAGACAACTATGGAGTACCGACCACATGCTGTACCTTGTCTTATTTCACTCTGAAGCTAAGCCTAGACCAGCTCTATGGTCTCTTCCTAAGGCCAGTAGCACGTGGAGACCATGCAAGTAGCATCTGGAGGCAGGTTCCAGAAGGTGAGCTCAGGATTCCTGGACGACCGCTGGGACCATTGGTGAGGATTGCAACATATTTGGCCAAGGCGAGGGGTACAGTTTGTGGCTGAAAACAGAGTTTTTCTCTGAATAAGTCAAATGAGCCTGTCTGGGATCAAATCCACGAGAGCTGGACAATCTGGTCCCAGAAAATTAAAACAACATGGGCACTAGCCTGCTGCATTTTTGAAAACAGTATTTGTGTTGTTTTAATCAGGGACACCACTCACCATCCACTGCCCTCGACAACAAGCTCTGAATTGAAATGGGACACAATTCATAAGAAAAAAAAATAATTTGTGGCTATTCTGGCACAGACTCGTTTTCCTTTTCGTCAGCTTCGCAATTGAAGTGCCTCTCTGTACCTCGTTTTACCCTTCTGTCCACAGGCTTACGAGGATTAACGAGCCCATGCGAAGATACTGTCGTAAATGTCACAAAACCAATGCTGTTCTTTCCATCTGTAGCTGAAGCCAACCTGTTGCATTCTCCCCACAGGTGGACCGTCCCTTTTAGCCAGGGTCTCGCTCTCTGCAGTGACCATGAGCAGCCGAGGGGTCAGCTTGAAACGTTGGCTGGCCGAGTCTGCATTTAACCATGTCTTATTTTCTATATTCGGAGGCTTTGAGGTCTTGGGACCTTGCCATTGTGTAGATTTGCCCCTCCTGCGGTGAGCCGATTCCTAGTGATAGTAAGCACGCCTTCCAACCCCGCAACCTCCTCCTTTATGGGCCGTCACACTCTGGCTGCTGCCCGCCTGCCCGCCTCACCCCAGGGCACCCAACTCCCAACTCAGGACAGCCCCTGCACCCCCGAGCCCACTGAAATTACTCAAGCTAGCCCATTGCAGCCTGCCTACCCTGCCTCACCTGTTCCTTCCTGTGAAAAATGCAGTAAACACTCTCACCCACATCCACCCTCCACCCCGTTCCCTCTGCCTACGGACCAACACTGGCGCTTCCTCGTGTGGTCCTGCCTGCCGGGCTGTGCCTCCTCTTTCTAGGGATCTGTGGGCAGGACAAATTTCTTTTGTCACAGCAGTCATTTCTGCGTCGTACGGCACCCGATTAAAACAAATCCTAGGAACCCTTAAAACGGATTGCTTTTTCTGTCTACCTGGCTGAGGCGGGTCACTGTGCTCTCTTACCTGTGATGGGGACAGTGACATTCAGTGGTGGTGGGGATTGACTAGGTGACAGAACTGATTTCCCAACCTCAGGTAGCACCTCTCTCAAGTCCCTCTTTATCCTACCTCCATTGGTCTTTTTTTGGTAACACTTGTTTGCGTTAGAAAGGACTCGTTTTTCTCTTTGCCTGCCTCCTCCTACTAGAATGAACACGGTTGTTCAGCCAGTGTCTGGAACACTGCCCGGCACACAGTAGGTGCTCATTTAACGGTACGGGGTGAACGTAAACACGCCTAGCGCTTAGGCATGCACGCATGCTTGTTGCTTTTCTCCATCCTGGGTCTTTCCGGATCCTCTTGTATGAACTGTATGGATTCGGCCCCTTTATAGATCGGAAGCCATGCAGGGAGCTTGCCGTCCCTTCTGCTGGCCTGTAAAGCTTCATACTTGGGTGGAGGCTCTCGTCCAAGACACTCGGGCACTTGAGAAACGTTAGCGACGTAAACGGTGCACTCGTGTGTGGCAGGTGGGGCGTGATTTGCTGAAGCAAGGCGGTTTCCAGTGAAGCCAAACCTGTTCTGAAAGTGAGTGAGAAGTCGAAGCAGTCAGGGACCTTGGGGCCCATTGGGCCATCTGCCCAGTGATGTCTAGCGGGTGGCTCAGGGTGGTGGAGATTCCTGGAAGACGGCCCCTCCCGGGTCGGAGCCCCTCCCTCCCCAGCAGCCCCGGGTCCTGGAGCTGGTGTGGTCTTGCTTCTTTGGCAGAGCTTCCTGAATCAAGTGAAGAGGCTTCTGCTGCCAGAGTCTCCGCACATGGATTTATCAAGCCCCTACTTAGCCGAGGCGTGAGGCTGTGAGTTGTCTGGGACTCACACTCGTTCATTCAGCAGATCCTTTCCAGCATCTAGCCTGGGCCAAGTGCTGTGGAGGCCATCAGCGAGGGGGCTGACTCCCACAGGGGACGTGCCAGGCTGAGCACACACAGCACAGGGTCCGTGGGAGCCCGAGAAGAAGGTTGGGTCAGGACAGGCTTCTCAGAGGAGTAATGCTTCTGTTGATACTCGGGTTAATCGTTAAGTTGTAGGTTACAAACTCAACAAGCTTAAGCCATAAAGAGACTACATTAGCTCAAAGAACGGGAAAATCCGGAAGTAGCTGGCTTCAAGCAGGACTGGATCAAGGGGCTTAAATGAGAACTCCATCTCTTGGTGCTGATTCTCGCTCTGCATTGGCCTCATCTCCTCCAACCATATGCAGGATTTACCTTACTCGGTAGAAAAGATAAGATTCAGAAGTTCCTAGTTCCTATTCTTCTCCTTTCATTCGTATATTTACTTAGCCAGTATTTACTAAGTGGGGAATGAGACAGTGTCCTACATATTTATCCTACAGATAAGCTTATGTTTATGTGCCAAAGACACATGTACAAGAACATTCATTATAACATCATTTACACTAACCAAAGACCGGGAACAACGTGGCCACCAGTAAGGGATTGGTTACATAAATTATGCAATGGCGGACTGGACAGCCCTTCAGAAGAATGAGCAGATCTATATCAATAGCTCTCGCTAAGGGCCACTTGATCCCCTATCCCTGCAAGGACATTTGGCAATGTCTGGAGACACTTTTGGTTGTCACAATTGAGGGGAGAGAGGCAGCACTAATGGCATCCAGTGGACAGAGGTCAGGGATGCTGCTAAACCTCCCACAATGCACAGCACAGCCCCCGCTCCAGCAAGGAATCATGCAACCCAAAATGTCAATAGTGCCAAGATCGAGGAACCATGATCTATATTTATTGACACAGAAATCTAAGATGTAGTAAAAAAAAAAAAAAAAAGACTGTAAAACAGGGAACATATCTATATATGTACTTACATATGCATAAAATTATCTCTGGAGGAATAGAGAATGGTGAGCTGTGTCTAGTGAAAGCTTGGTGGAGACGCACAGAAGAGAGATTTATTTTTCACGTTAGAGCTTCTTTACTGTTTAACTATTTTAAAACCACATACATGTGTTCATTAAAAAATTAAAGTATCAAAAGTATGAAAGTTTGACCAGACCTACTCACATTAACTGCCTGGCCCCGGCCTAGCCATGTCTGTTACTCTTTGAGATGATTAGGTTAATAGCACCCCACAAAGTCACAGCTGGAACAGATCGTAGAGATCATTGAATCTTAGGAGTCATCCAAGAGGTTGTGGAAATGCTGGATTAGATGCATTTAAATGGATCTTTACTGGAGGACCTCTTAGAGCCTTTAATGCGAGAGCATGCGTGGCACATCTCAGATGGGATACAGTAAACAGAATTAGCAAATGTCCTTGACTCCTTTGTGAGTTTCCTAGAGCTGCCATGGCAAACTATCATGAACTGGGGGGCTCAGTACAGAAATGTATTGTCTTACAGTTTGGGAGGGCAGAAATCTGACATTAAGGTGTCGGCAGGGCCGTGCTCCTTCCGAAGGCGCTACAGAAGCATCTTCAGTGCCCCTTCCCAACCTCTGGAAGTCTCTGGCAGTCGTATGCATACCTTGGCCTGTGGCCGCCTCCCTCCAGCCTTCGCCTCCATCTTCACATGACTGTCTTCTCTGCGTGTCGCTGTGTGTCCTCTCCTCTTCCGAGAAAGACACCAGGCGTGTTGGATTAGGGGCCCACCCACTCCAGCGTGACCTCACCTTAACTAATTACGATTACTCTATCTCCAAATAAGGAAACATTCTAGGAGTTTAGACTTCAACGTATCTTTTTTTTTTGGTGGAGGGGGGGACACAATTCAACTCACAATGACTCCTGAGCCCAGGTACATATGTAAATAGCTTTTTCCTTTTCATTTCGCAAGACTACTTGTTCTACTGACTCTGCTTCAAGAAATGTGGATCTCACATAGTTATTTCACTTTACAGCCGAGGAATCTGAGGCCCAGAGAGGGACAGTCACTAGCCCAAGATCAGATTAGAGGCAAGGCTGAAACTAAAATCTAGGTCACGTCCCTCACAGAAGAAAGTAGCGAGCCCTGTCTGTCTTTGATAGGAGCTGCTTTTTGTAGATGAGGCTGTGATTCCCTGGTGATCAGGATGGCATCCATCCACTAATCCACCCATCTATCCGTCCATCCATCCCCCCCGACCACCACCACTTCGTCTCCCAAAATGCAAGCGAAGTTACCTGGCAAAGCACCCCCTGCTCCAATGGACGTGGGTCTTATTCCTGAATGTTTCCAAGTGTATCTGGGAACCCTAGGTTGTATGTGACACAAAACATTGCAGACCGGTTGAAGCTAAAAGAAGGATTTATTGGCTGATGGACCAGGAGAGGCTGGATCCAGGAGCTCAAAGAACGCCGTCCTCCCCGTCTCTTCATCTTGGTCGCGCTGCCCTCGTGTGGGCATCCTTCTCAGACGCACGCCCCCGTTTCGTGGTGGGAAGCACGCGTCCCAGCATCTCCAGACCCATCAGAAGTAGAAGGAGAGTCTGCCCTGGTCCCAGGCTCCCACCACGGTCCTGAGGAGGGATTTGGTGGCCACGTCCCAGAATCCACTCCTGGACCCAGGAGTGTCTGGTTCTCTGCTTGTCCAGACCTGGAGTGAGCGAGTGGAGTCAGCTCCACCTGAACCATGA
>NW_006433949.1:3231399-3267744 GCF_000325575.1 Pteropus alecto | reverse complement strand
GTGGGGGTGGGGCTGGAGGCCAGTGGTTCCATTTTCCCAAAAGGTGTTAGTCAAACAAAACCCACTTGTCCTGTGCGGTGAGTTAGCTCTGCTCCCCCTTCACCGACTCTTCAGCAAACACAGTCCCATACAGTGGTGACCGGGCGAAGACTCTGAGAGGCTCTCGGCAGCCTCATCCCCACTGTGGGGGGCCAGTTTGAACCACACAGTGTTTTGTGTCCTGTATTTCTCTAGTACTTCCATCACTCTACGAGATGTTTCCTTTTCTGCCCCACACCCACAACCAGAGTAAACTCCTTAAGGGACCCTGCCTTATTCCCCTTTGCAAACTTAGCACCCGGCACAGCAGACTCAGAATAGGCTCCTATTGAATTGGGAATCTCTCATAGGACCAAGAATGTGGCAGGTGCTCCATAAAAGTTTGCTGAATGGATGAGTGAATGATCGGATGGATGCATGCATGGATGATGGATACAGGCATGGATATGTGGGCAGATGGATGCCTGGAAGGGTAGATGAATAGATAGATAGAAGGATCTATAGATTGATGGATTGATAGACGAGTAGATTCATGGGTAGACGCATGAGTGGATGGATGAGTTGATGGATAGATGGGTGGACAAGCTGTTGTATGGGTGCATGGGTAGAGGGACGAGTTGACAAATGCCATTGCGCTCATCACTCAGTCACGACCTCATATGCAAAGACCAGCTCCTGTGAAGGGCAAATGGCTCACTGGTTCTCTTGTTGTCTGGCTCTTGGATTTCTGTGACACGACCTACTCGCTTTCTTTTATCATACAAAAGAGTTCAAGCTCATTTGCCTAGTGAATTCAATTCTGATTCTGCTGTTTTTTTTTTTTTTTAATTGAACACAGTGATAAACCACACTGCAAAGGACAAGGGTCCAGGTGTCTGCTCAGAAAGAGAAGGAAACAGTTAAGAAGTAGGAGCCGCGTGCTCCCTCTCTCTTCCTGCAGACAGACTTCATTCACATGGTGGCGAAGACAGCTGGGGTAACCCTCAAGTCACATCCTTCTGGCTCTCTGGGGGAAAGGCAGCTCTCTCTCTTTCACTGGCTCGTAAAACCAAAAGAGCCCAGCCATCCTGGGCACGATGCTCTGGAGGTAGCCAGGACACCTGGGTTCTTGTCCTGGTTTGTACTGTGACTTTCCTAAACACGCTCCCTTGGAGACTCATTCCCTCTTAGCCTGTGTGCATTCAGATTAGAGTCAACCCCACCGGAGAGAGCATCATGCTCTACCCCTGAGGAGCACGCTTTTCCCTACTCTCCTTGCTATGGCCTTCATACCTCCTGGGAAAGGGGTCAAGTCAGCAGTCAGTCTTGGAGGGACACCCTGTTGGGAAATCGGCCCAGAGGGACCACCTGTGCTGGGGGCCGGGGGTGGTGGGCAGCAGGGTTATTAGGAGCTGGGCGGCCCTCTGGAGTCCAGCTTGCCGGACGGAGAGCGCTCCCACCGAGCGCTGCAGATCCACCACCTGCCTTAGGTGTCAGCTCTTGTGAGGTTCAGTTCAGTAGTTTGCTGGATGCTAAGCAGAAAGGCTGTTTACTGCTGCCTCTGCCATGCTCTCCATGGGGCGCCCTACAAAAGCAGCTATGAGTGTACATTCAGCTCCTCTTACGTGCCAGGCTCCCTCCTGCCCCTGCGAGACAGCTGTGACTATCCCCACTTTACAGAGGAGAAAAGGAGGCTCACAGAGGTCCGTGGACACACTTGTGCTTATGCAGCCTGTAAGCGGCAGAGCCAAGACCCAAACCTCAGGCTTCCCGCAAGTTCACAGTGGCCGCCACGGCCTGGCACCACCGGGCCTCGCCAGGGCTCACTGCTGGTGTATTTTGGAGTTTAATCAATGAAAACCTCACTTAGCTTTGAATTTTCTCTATCAGTAATTTGTGAACCATCGTAGCCTATAAGGGGGAAAAATAGCCAATGGAAACAAAAATTGATGCTAAAAACTGGAAACGAGTCGATGTTAGCACTTCTGTGCCCTTTCTGTTTTGGCTGCTGGAATGGAATAGAAAGCGTGGGCCCTTAGGAGGTGTGATTTGAGGACCCCTGAGCACTCCGATCACCTAACAGCTCCTTTGTTTCTGAGATTTCACTGTTGGGTCTGAAATCCTTTTTGATTTTCAAAAGACTTTAATTAAAATGACAATACCTCTGAGATGGTCATATTAAACTTTGAGCCTATGGTTCAGCTAAAAGCTTAAGCAACGGAGCAGAGAATAAAGCCTTCAGGAAAAGGGCACAGGATGCTCTGAGGTGGGCAGGAAGCTGAGGGACCCTGAAGAGGTGACCCAGTTTGTCTCCATCGTGACCTCACCTAGGCCCAGCCGGAAAGGGGGAATATTGTGGCCGCTATTTATCGGTGCAGTGCAGCTCACTGTGACGTGTCGAAGCTTAAAGCAACAGGAAACATTCATTCTCACGTGGTCGCTGGAGGTCAGGAATCAGAATAGCTTAGCCAGGTGGTTCTGACTCCAAACCTTTCCTGAAGCTTGAAGGTGCAGGTGAGGGTCCGTCGGGACTGCAGTCTCATCTGAAGGCTCGGCCGGGGCCGAAGGATCTGGCTATGAGCAAGACGATACTGGCCAGTGACAGGAGGCCTCAGTTCCTCACTAACGCACCTCCCCACAGGGCTGCTGAGCATCCTCACACCGTGGTGACGGGCTTCCCTCGGGGAGAGAGAGAGAGGAGAGGGGAGGAGGTTGCGACATCTTTTGATAACCTCGCCCTTAGCTGTCACACTCCTCCATTTCCGCAATATCCTGCTGGTCACACTAGTCGTCGCGGGAGGGCTGCCTCAGATGCCAACTAAAGGCTGCCACACTCATCTTTCTTTCACAGGTGGTAAAACAGAGCGGGAAGAGCTTGCCTGAAGGCACCCCGGACTTTCTGCGAGGCAGGGACCGTGTCTGGTTGTTCGCTGCAGTATTCCTGGCAGCACCTACGACAGTGCCAGTGTTCAGTGGTTGTTCAGCGAACACTCGCTGTAGGAGACACGTGAATGATACGCGCTCGAGAAGATAAAGTGGCCGTTGAAACGCAGTCCCTTTTATTGACTGTCCCGTTAGCTGTCTTTAGGGAGCAGGGATTGAGGAACAGGATTCTGCTCTGCTAAATTTCTCATAGCATTGACTTTTTTGGGCATGCGCGTGTTGCCGTGGCTTATTGTTCACTGAGTCCTCTGTTTCTTTAAGACCTGAATCTTCTGGTATGCTGTTGAAGGGAAGGGGCGTGCAGAAACTCCCCGGGGAGGGTTCCTCCCCTTCTGCAGATGATAAAAGGGTCACTTTAATTGAAATAGAGTTATAACTGGTTGCCAGATTTAAGCATAGGGCCTCCCATATGTCAAAACCTTAGAGCAGAGAGATTATATATATGGGCAGCATATATATAAGTGTATGTATAATTTATGCAATATTTCTCCTATTCACGCTCTCTACTTAAGCTATCCATTAAAGGCCATCACATTAATTTAATTGAAAAATTCTGGGGAATCGTATTAGTTTTTTTCCCATTAAATTAACATTACAACCTTTAAATAGATGTCCTGGACACCCATTGTTGCTAACAAAATTATTATGCAAATTGAAACCTGGCCTTTCTGGATTCAACCACCGGCTTCCCACCCCCTCCTCCTTCCGTGACCCCGTTAATTTAATTGCCCTTTCCCCACGTTTTCAGGCCACAGAGGTGGGACTGGAACCCTGGCCCGAGGCAGAGGCTCTGTGCAGGGTTGTGAGGGTCTGGTCACGCTCAGCACAGCAGCTCGGAGCTCCAGACTCTGGTCTCCAAGGCCCTTGTGAAAACACTCTTATCTCCAGGAAGAAAAAAGGGTGGGCAATCCCCTCTGGGCCCCTTGGTGGCCAAAAGTGTGCTTAGTTTAAAGAGCCTGGATGTGTGAGGCAGATCAGCCTGGTTTGAGATCGGATTCTGCCCCTTAGCGACTCTGGGATTTTGAGCAAATTTCCTAACCTCTGTAAAACCAAGAGAACCATCCCTTGTTCAAGAAGGACTTGAAATAGTGAACAGCACCTGCACCAGATAGGCACTCATAAGGGGTTGCTGTTGTCATTTATCACTCATTCATTCATCCATTCATTTGGGAAATCATTCCAGAGCCCTGATCTGTGCCAGTCACTTAAACAGATGACCCAGGTCTCTAATCTCCTGTAGCTAGTATGGTGGAGGGCGGGGTGGGGGTTGGGTGGGGAAGCAGCCTGGGGTAGACAGGGGATAAACAAGTAAATAATATGATTGCAGATAGAGGAAAGTGTTATTGCCATTATCGGCATGTCAAGCATGTGATTAAAAAGTGAAATGTACAGTCTACGGCCATGCCACCCTGAACGTGCCCGATCTCGTCTGATCTCGGAAGCTAAGCAGAGTCGGGCCTGGTTAGTACTTGGATGGGAGACCACCTAGGAAGACTGGGTGCTGTAGGCATTAAAAAAAAAACAAAAGTGAAAAGTGCCCCCTGTTAATCTATCACCCCGACTTGCCTGCTCTGGGAAGTAGAACCAGCTCTTTCCCACGGGCTGGATCAGAGAGGGCTGGTTAGACCCCGGGCCCAGTTGGAAGGAGCTCTCTCTAACCTGAGCTGGTAGGTTGCTGGAGCCAGCGACCCAGTGATTCCAGAGCAAGGAGATCTCTCCATGAAATTGGTCGTATTCCTCCTTGGATGGGGTAAGGGTTCCCCCGGGCTCCCTTTAGGTCTTATCTTTCTGACCCAAGCTTCAGAAGCAATCCGCAGCTAATCTCGGTGGGTGAGCAGAGACTTCACTACCCTTCACACATTTCCAGGGGGAACTTGTTCTCTGTCTTACCTCATCTTTCCCATCTGCTTAATCTCTAGGAGTCTTTCCCTTTTTCATGAATGTGCTCTTGCGTAGACGCTAAGTAGATTACACTGAGCCTCGAAGAAGGAAAGTCAAAGCTTCCTTTGCCTTTGGGGGTTAAGAACATACTCCTGAAGTAAGCAGCAAGGGTAGAGACCAGCCTACCCCCCACACAGGCCCGTTCTCCCAGGGAGACTTCCCGAAAGGATGCCCTCCAGTCACCCGTCTGCTGCTCCATAACGAAGGAGCCCTCACCGCAGTGGCTTCAAGCGACACGTCTCAGGGTTTCTGCAGGCCAGGGGCTCAGAAGTGGCTTAGCTGGGCAGTTCTGGCTGGGGCTGTGTCACGTGGCCAGGGTGGAGAGCATCTAGAAGTCTCTATGCTCGTGTCTTGCGTCTGCACCGGGGATGTAGTGGGCCAGAAGAGACGAGCCCCCTGAGTGTACATTACATCTCAGTGTGGTCTCTCCACAAGGCCTTTCCAGCACGGTGGCTTCAGAGGAGCAGGACGCCTTACACGGCGGTCAAGGCACCCAAAGCAGATGTCCTGAGGGAGGGCGCCAGGTGGGAGCCATGGCACTTTCTATTATTTCTGGAGTCATGCCATTATCTCTGCTGTATTCTATTCTGTTGGTCAGGGCAGTCACAAAGGCCAACCAAGGCTGAGGGGAAGGGGAAGTAGATGCCACATCTTGATGGCAGATGGCGGGGTTCTGGAAAAGCGTGAGAGACTGAAAATATTGCCTGCCCTTAAACATTTCTGGTTGAGGTTATTCTGATGATTGTAGACGCAGGTGCGCAAAGTGAAACAAGAAAGCTTCTAGGAGATAACCTAAGAGAATATCTTCATGACTTTGGGACAGGCAAATGTGACATAATAAGAAGTATGTTTGATCTCTGCCTCTGGTTCCTGACACAGACCGCCTAAGTCACTCTCGGAATTGCCTGAGTTGATAAGAGCACCCTTTGTTCTAATGAGGTGACTCTTGGTGGTCTCCTGGTTGGCTTCAGGGTCGGGGCCTGATCTTCAGAAAGATCGAGCTGTGATTAGAAGCTCGGAACTTTCAGCCCTACTTCCTGTCCTCTGGGAGAGAAGAGGGACTGGAAACTGAGTTATGATAGGTCATGCCTACATGACGACGCCTCCATAAAAGTCCCTAAGTAAGCTATGGGGTTCGAAGAGCTTCTGGGTTGGTGACTGCATCTACGTTCTGGAGGGCAGTGCACCCCGACTCCACAGGGACAGAGCTCCTGTGGTCGGGACCCTCCCGGACCTCATCCTATCTACCTCTTCATCTGCTTCTTCATCTGCTCGATAAACATAAGTACATGTTTCCTGAATTTCATGAGCTGCTCCAGCAAATTATGGAACCTGGGTTGGGGGGCATCTGAATCAGGGCAGTCTTGTGATACTGAGCCCTTAACTTGCGGAGTCTGGCGCTAACTACCTGTAGTTAGTGTCCAAATTGAATTAAATTGTAGGCCTCCCAGTTGGTGTCCTGAGAGTTGGAAAATTAGTTGGTGTGGGGAAAAGAACACACACGTTTGGTGTTAGAAGTGTCGTGAGTAGGGAAATAGTTTTTCTTTAGCAAATATTTCTGAGGCAGGATTCACACACACACACACACACACGCACACACACACCACATACCACATACACACAACTAACCGTAAAGAAAATAATTGATCAGTTGGATTTCATTAAAACTGAGAACTTCTGTTCATCAAAAGATTCCATTGAGAGAATGAAAATGCAGACCACAGAGCGAGAGAAGATGGTTGGAATAAAGATATCCAAGAGAGGACTCATATTCAGAATATTTAAAGAACTCCTATAAATCGATAAGGAAAAGACAAACGACCCAATTTTCTTTTAAGTGGGTAAAACACATGAATAAACTTTTCACAAAAGAGAAATCCAAATGGCCAGTAAACCTGTCAAAAGGGAATTAATGAAAGGAAATGTAATTAAAACCACAAAGAGAATTTTTATATAAAAACTTTTAGCCGGATACCTAAAATTTTTGCATTTTTCTGTATATAAGGTTTAGACGTACACAGACAAGAATAGCTAAAATTACAAAAAAAAAAAAAAACGGGAAAGCTGTCAATTAGGTGTTGGCAATACTTGGAGTAGCTGTAACTCTCATACCCTGAAGATGGAAGTGCAAATTAGTACAACCGCTTTGGAAAATTGGTTAGCCTTATTCACTAAAGCTGAGTGTAGCACATATACTCTGCGAATGTACTTGATAGTGATGTGTAAACGTATGCACCAAAAGACGTGGTTGAAAACGTGCATGGTGACATTGTTTGTAATAGCCCTGTCTTAGTCTATTCAGGCTGCTGTAACGGAACGCCACAGACTGAGTGGCTTACAAACAGCGGACACTTATTTCTCACAGTGCTGGTGACTGGGAAGTCCAAGAACAAGGCGCCGGCAGATCGTGCATCCGGGGAGGACCCGCTCTCTGGTTCACAGACAATGCCTTCCCACTGTGTCCACATATGGTGGAAGGGGTGAGGGAGCTCCCTGGTGTCTTTTTTATAAGGACACTAATCCCACTCATGAGGGCTCCACCCTCATGCCCTAATCACCTCCCTAAGCCCCCTACCTCCTAATACCATTACATTGGGGGTTATGTTTCAACATGAATTTTAGAGAGATATAAACATTCACTCTACACCCAGGCCCAAACTGGGAGCAACCTAAATATCATCAATACTAGAACAGATGCATAGTGTGGCAAACTCTTACAATGTTATAATCGTAACACTGTACGTGGAACACTATATAGCAATGCAGTTGGAAGAACCCACACAATAATGGAAGGATCTCACGCACATATCATTGAATGGAAGAAAATGCTGTGTGATTCCATTTACATAAGGTTCACAGCCAAGCAAAACAAATTATAAACAAAGAAGTCAAATTAGAGGTTATCTTTGTGGTGGGGGATAGAGATAACTGGGGGGCATACTAGGAACACTTTCGGGGTGTTGGGAATGTGCTACATTTTAATCTGGGTGGCAGTTATGAAGATGTGTTCGCTTTGTAAAACTTAATTGGATTTGCGTACTTTTATCATATGTATATTATAATGCTTCAATTTCAAAGTTTACTTTTTTCTATTTTCTTTATTTTTCAATTACAGTTGACATTCAATATTATATTAGTTTCAGATGTACGGCATAGTGGTTAGACATTTATATAATTTATGAAGTGATCCCCACAAATAAGTCTAAAAAATAAAATACCTAGGATAAGTGTAACTAAGGATGTAAAAACCGGTACTAAGAAAATAAGACATTGAGGGAAGAAATCAAAGAAGATACAAATAAATGGAAGCATATACCATGCTCATTGATAGGAAGAATTAACATTGTTAAAATGGCCATACTACCTAAAGTGATCTATACGTTCAACGCAGTTCCTATCGAAATACCAATGACATTTTTTTCAGAGATCTAGAATAATTCTAAAATGTATGTGGAAACACAAAAGACCCCGAATAGCCACAGCAGTCTTGAGAAAGAAGAACAAAGTTGGAGGTATCACACTACCTGGTATCAAACTATTCTATAAGGCTATAGTAATCAAAACTGCATGCTACTGGCATAAAAACAGACACATAGATGAATGGAGCAGAATAGAGAGCCCAGAAAAAAACCCACGCCTATGTGGTCAATTAATCTATGACAAAGGAGGCAAGAATATACAGTGGGCTAAAGACAGACTATTCAATACATGGTGTTGGGAAAACCGGACAAATTCATGCAAAAAAAATGAAACTAGACCACTTTCTTACACCATATACAAGAATAAACTCAAAATGGATTAAAGACTTAAATGTAAGACACAAAACCATAAAACTCCTAGAAGAAAACATAGGCAGTAAACTCTTTGAAGTTGCTCTTAGTAATATTGTTTTGCTTATATCTCCTTGGGCAAAGGAAACAAAGAAAAAATAAACATATGGGACTACGTCAAACAAAAAAGGATTTACACAGCAAAGGAAACCATCAACAGCATAAAAAGTTTACTTGTAAAAGATAATTACGCCGATGTTCTACAGCAGACAGCAAGCAATAGCCCCTGGGTCGAATCTGGCTCACTACTTGTTTTCTAAATAAAGTTTTATTGAGGCACAGCCATGCCCATTTATTTACATATTGTCCAGAGCTATTGATGCACTACAGCAACAGAGTTGAGTAGTTGTGAGAGACAGGATGGTCCACAGACCCTAACATATGTACTCTCCAGCCTTTTATGGAAAAAGTTTGCTGACTCCTGTAATATAGCATATTACTTGGGGGCCTCTTTCAATGCTTCAGCATGGATTAGAGAAGGGTCAGAACTGTTTTTCAAGGAAAACGTTGGCTCTCTAAAGGCTCTCCTTCAACCCACCCTCCGACACAGTTGAGGTGCCTTCTATTAGCCGTGTACCCCGTTAGGTTTATGCTTTAAGATTCCATACCAGGAGGCCAGCCACACCTTGCTTTCCGGTGATATTCAAAGTAATTTGATTTGCTTTGAATTTTCTTTCCTAATTCTTCTTTTAAAAATTATGATCATTTGAATTACAAAAGTAATACATATCTTTTGTAACAATTCAAACTACAGAGGTGTCTGAAATAAAATTAATAGTCTTTCCTCTTCTCTCCAGTCCAACTCCCCAGTGCGGTCACTGTTGACAACTTGATATAAATGTTTCCCTACTGTTTTCTTTCTTTATAAAAACATATAGAAACCTACTTACAGGGTGTGACTTTTATATTTTGGTCTTTTAAATTTTTTTTAATGAAAAAATAGGATCACACTTGCTCTTATTCTCTTTAACAAGACGTTATGGGCATATCTTCTAGTCGATATATACAATTTTATTTTATAATTCTTAATAGCTGCACTATATTCTTTAATATAAATATATTATGATTTGTTCAACCGTTTTTCTATTAATGTACATTCAGATTGTTTCCAGGTTGTTTTTTTTTTTTTTAAAAAAACTATTATAAATGATGCTGCAATAAACTTCTTTATATATTTATGTCTTTATATACTGGCATTTTCATTTCTGGTGGATATATTCCCAGAAGTGGGAGTGCTGGGCCACAGTTTAAATTTTCAAAAATACCAACAGTTGATTTTCTACAACGTTATAATAATTTACAGTCCTCCCCCGATGGTGTTTGAGAGAACTGGATTCTTTACACCCTCGCCAGCTCTGGATGTTACACATATTTTCCATTTTTGCCAATCTGATGGGTAAAAAATAGTATCTCATTGTTCTCATTTGCATTTCCCTGACAAGTGAGCTTGAGCATCTTTTCATATGTTTATTGGCCATTTGCATTTCTGCTTCTGTGAATTCTGTAGCCTTGGCCCACGTTTCTACTGGGTTATTGGTCTTTTTCTTATTAATTTGTAGGGTTGTTTTATAAATTTGGAATATTAACTCTTTATTAATTATAATGGCTGCAAATATTTTCTTTGTTTATTGTATGTTTTGTCGTGGCTCTGCTTTTGTTTAAAATAAATTTAAATGTCTGCCCCCCCCAGGTTCTTGCTAAGAATATAACTAAAATCGCTTTTCAATTCTTATCAGAATCTCAGCTGTGAGAAATAGTATACGTGGAGCTTTGTTTAAGGCAGGGTTTCTCGAATATTTTCTAATTTTAAGTAACAGGAACCCTCCTCCACTCCCTGCCACTTTTTTTTTTTTTTTTTTGCCCCCAAATACACTAGGGGTAGATAAAAGAAAAACTCCCATGGTTGAATTGGGTCTGGGAACTCAGCTCTCTGCCTGCAAAAGTCCCCTTCTCTGTCTAGCTAGCCGTCCCTGAGACCCTGAGAACCACCGGTGCTCCGTGGAACCCAGTTTGAGAATCGTCGGCCTCAAGGCTCCGCGGCCCCTTCATTTATTTAATCAGTTTTCTACAGTGCGTTCCGCAGAATATTAAGTAGGATATTAACAAATGCTTTGTGGAGAGAGAGACTCTGGGTTTGTTCCGTGGCCTGCCAAAATGAGGCCTGCTTTCCCTTTCTGAGCTAGATCACCCTTTGATTCTTTTGACATGGAAATGCTAGTGTACCAAGAGACAGGAACTGGAAAAAGGGTAACACACACCCTTTATTTCTTTTCACGCGCCATGCCAAAACAAATAGACAGTTATTGCCCTGGCTGCTCCCGGCCATCTGCTGAGGTGCAACTCTTTCGTTTTCTGCCTGCTCCGAGCAAGTGTTGCTCATTTAGCGATCGGGGTTATGGATCACCGAGGGGACTTGTCTGACGTCTGCTGGGGTGACCAGCAAGGAAAAGGGGTGTGCTGACTCCTGTTTGTTTTCTCAGGGGCAGAGGTTGTGGGCTCTCGGTGATATTCAATCACACCTTTCTTCTGCCTAATTTGGAATTTGGAAGGACAAATTTCTCTATAATCTCTCTCTCTTTCTCTCTTTTTTTTTTCTTTTGGAATCATACCTACTAAAAAAGAGCAAGTTAAAAGGATTTTAAACAAAGGTTCTTTAAGCAGGAGATTTGCAGATATTTCTTTGTTTCCTTCCCAGGTCCTTTCAAAAAAAGACAAAGGAAAGAGATGTTGGCCTAACTTGCTTAAGAATAGCAGTCTGTTAATCCCATCTGCTCTTAGGAGACAAAAAAACTCTTTATGGCGGACTCAGGTCCAACTTGGAAGCCGTCCCTAGGTTCTTGTGCAACAGCGGTCGAAGGCACCTGGGAAACGCAGGGTTTCTTTACTGCAGGCCTTCTCAGAGCCTTTAAAATGCGGGTGTTCACTGCGAAGTTCCCAGAGGAAGACATGGTTAGGGTTCCCACCTTTCCTTGACCACAGAACCCGTGTGGACACGGCTTCTCCAGGACCGGTATGACAGCTTTAGAAAAGCAGGACCAAGAAGTCTTACATGTTTCCTTAGATAAAAGCAGCCGCTCAAAGAACTGCAACCTTCAATCCCTTTGATTTGGCCATTTATAGATTTGCTTGCGTTTTGAACTTCCCTTAACTTGCATCGAGGGGCATTATAGAGAACTCACTGTAGGAACGCACTTTCTTTTTTATTGCAATTTTACATGACCCTTTATTAGTAAAAGCTGTGTTTTCCTAAGCAATCGGTTTGTTTATATCTAACACCGTGAATTTTGTAACTGATTTTATTTTCCTCTTTGCTCTTAGGCTAGGATGCTCAAACCAGATTTCTGGGCCACTACCAATAATGGTATAGAAATCCGTGGTATATATTTTGGATACGGATCTTATATCATTTTCTTCAACATTTTCCTACCTTTATTTTCACTTAGTCCCCATTTCCTTGTTTTAAACATTTTATTTTATTGTATCGTATGTAAATAAGCTAACTTCTCATCCTTTTTTATTACTGTAGTGGAGCATAATAGTAAAGCACATACCTACATACACATTGCAACTGGCGTGTATTAAATGCCTGCTCTATGCAAGGCACCTGCGAGGGCCCTGGGGAAATAGAAATGAACAAGTTGTGGTCCTCGTCCCTAAAGTAACGTACGGTGTTGCTGGCGAAACAGACTAAGCGAATCACCACAGTCAAAGGGCATAAACAATCACTACAACGTTGTGTGTTAAGTAATAACAGAAATATGTTTAAAGTACTCCAGATATGTCAGAGAGACTGGATGGCGGACCGCAGAGAGACAGGCAGAGCTGCCCGAGGGTCCTCAGCTACTTCCACTCTCAGCTGTCTAGGTCTTTCAAGCTCAGCTTCCAGAATTGTGAGCAAACGAGCCTTCAGCCCCAGCCTCAAGCCACCCCAGCGAACATTGAATGAAGCAAAGGGCGCTTCCAAGCCCCGCCCAAATGGCACATGTGTGCGAGCAAAATAAATGTTGTTGTTTTGAACTATAAAGAAAAAGAAAGTGCCATGAGAACCCAGCGAAGGAGCAAATAAACTGCATGGGGAAGAAGGAGAGGAAGGTTGGGATTGTTAGGTTGAGGCCACGGATGAAGTTCAGGGCGTTTGCTCACAACTTGAAAGCATATGCAAAATTGTACGTCTGAGTCAATGAGTTTGTAGAGATGAAGGTCCAACTGCTCTCATGAGATTCTCAGAAGAGTTCATGACCCATGAAAGGTTAAAATCCATTTCCTTGAACAGGTGAGCACACAATTGCCAGGACAACAAAGAATGGGAAAAATGCGCAAAGATATGGAAGCACTGGAGTCTGTTTTGGCAAATATGTAGGGGAGAAACGAGAGGAGATTCACATTCACTCATTTAATCATTCTTTCGTTCAACAAATAATTTATTGAACACCTAGTATGGATCACGCTTTGTGCTTGGCATCAAAAATACAATAGCGAACATGATCATTTGTCCCTTTATGGACCTTACAGGCTCTCTAGACACTTCCCCAGAAGGCTGCTCTAATCCCTAAATTTCCTTCCCATTGGCCTGGGAGACAAGCTCCAAAGTCCACCATTCTTCCTCTAAGTATTTTAGGTTCCATCTTCTTCTCTGCCTAAAGCACACTTTTTTTTAAAATCTTATAAAGCAGTTAGCAAAACACGAGTCATTAAACCCCTCCCAGGAAGTAATTTTATAACCTTATTTTGGCCTTTTCTTAATCAGCATGAACATATCATGATTTCTTTATTGGGAAAAGAAGGAATTCCACGAGGAATGGAAAGACTTCTTTCTCAACTGAACCAGAGAATAGACATAACTAAAAAAACAAAGCTGGAGAAAGAACTTAACCATGATATGTGCTTTGACTTGATGGTGATTTCAATTTAAATCTTGACTGTGTACAGACAGCATCTCTCAACATCCTAAGTCTCCAAAAACCTGGGCTCCTTTGAAGATGCGTTTTTCTTTTTTTCTTTTATTCTTCCCCTCTCTCTTCTCCCTCCCCTTTCTCTCTCTTGCTTCCAAAATTATCCTCAAGGCACATCAGGAGAGCTTTATCCTGCAGTCATTAACTTGATTCTTGTTTTTATCACTGACTCACAGTTCCACATTCTGTACATCAGATTTTCCATCTCTGAAATGGGTCTCATTATAAAAGTAAGTCATGTTTGTGGACCTCAGGTGATGAGTTGTGTAGATGTTTCTCTCTCACACACACGTATCTGATTATCCTGTAGGCAGAATAGGGGCAGTGGAATTTTTTCAGAATAATCTAAGCAGAGAACATATGGTTCCCTTACCTGTCGGGGCATTTGTCTATATATTTGGTTGAATTAAGCTGCTTGATAAACTAGCCCGCAGCCACTTCATACTCACTCTTAAAATACAAAACATTCTCTCTGTGGCAAGCAGCTTCCAGCTCCAGGTGGTTATGAGTAGAGAAGAGGAATAGACATGTTTCATTTCTTGCTCTGTTCCCAAGACACAGGTTCAAGCTTGCCTTTCACCCCCAAGCGAGTTTTATTCTCTGGAAGTCTTCCTTGAACATTGGCAGACTCAGAGAATCTGTTCCCAGTAAGTTCTAAACTGGTGTTTCTGGCCCGGTGCAAAGTTTATATGATCTACGTGCTGCCCATAGGGGGATCGTCTTGGGGAAAGTCTCTCCGTATTGCAGGGAAGTCAGGAAAAAGAAGACAGCTCTGCAGTCTAGTGCTTAAAGAGCAAAAAGAAACGCCAGGGCTCTGAGGTTAAAAGCCAGTCCCACTCGAAGATTTTGTTCTCTAGTAAACCCTGTGTAATGTGTCTGTTGTCTTTGTCTGCATAGCAGCGATTTTCCCCTCTTCTGGAAAGAGCAGCCCAGTTTTGTTTTGGCAATCTATCCTCCCCCGTTGGAGATCATCTTGGTAGTATCATTAATCAGAGCGGCTTGCCCTTCTCTGGCCAAGGAGTAAGCACTCGATTGTGGCTCGGCCAGACGTATTCTCCCAGCAATGTGAGTCTTGAAGGACTGTATCAGGTTGGAACTCATTCACCCAGGTGTCTGTGCCCTAAAGAGATGGACTCTTAGTTGCCCTGGTCTCTAGAGCTGCTCTGGTCTCTGTCTCTTCTGAGGACTGTTCTCTGGCTGTGACTTATATTCTGTGAATTCCCCTAAGACCTTCCGATGCATTTTTTTTTTTTTCATTTGAATTAGTTAGAGTCTACTTCTCCCTCTGGCTGTAATGAAACAACGGGTACCAGACTTGTTTTCCACACAACTAGAAAGCTGGACAAAACATATGAAACAACTGTTTTCAGACATTGGGCAACAGGCAGCGCAGAACTGTGAGTCCTGAAAGGAGGGAGGCAAAGGAAGTGAGCCCTGTGATCACCTTGGCTTTCTGCCCGTAAGTCATTTTGCATTTGCAACTCAGAGAGGAGAATCACAAGCAAAACACAGAGGCCTCTCTGAGTCGAAAAGACATAGAGGATCGTATATGGAGATTGAAGAGGCTATAATCGGTCAAACAAAGTTCCAGAGAGGAAAGTGCTGCATAGATAACCAGTGCCAGGAATCTGTATAGGGAGCCCCACGAGTCATTGGCTGAAGACTAAATTGCTCAGACATTGGGTAAAATGCTAGAAGGATGGCAAAGAGCAACTACTGGGGCAGGGGCGGAGGGGCGGGGGTATAAGCTGAATAACTTCCGGAGCACTCATGTGACTGGGGACATTTAGGGGTCAGCAAGCCAGAACGGGAATAACTTGTCGAACATCCAAGGCATTCATTAAGAGACCACAGTGAAGTCACACCTTAGTAGTGGGGCTAAACCAGCCTTGGAAGAAAGGCTCCTCCAGATCAACCCTAACAAAACTTTTTTAAAAGCTTCAAAAAATCAGGCTGACCGGTAAGTAACTTGACTGCCTGACAAATGGACTTCAGAGGAAAACAGCAGAATCCAGACATTCAACCACATAACATTAATAATGTCTAGGATCAAATAAAAAATTACTAGACACCTAAAGTGGGAAAATGTGACCCATTACAAGGAGAAATATCAGTCAATATAAACAGACCCAAAATGACAAAGATGATATAATTAACAGACAAGGACTTTAAAACAGCCATTACATATATGTTCAGAAATTTAAAGGAAAACACAAGCATAATGAGAAGTGGAACATATATATTTTTTAAAGAACCAAATGACAATTTAGAGAGAAAAAATATAATATCTAAAATGGACATTTCACTGGAGAGGTTTAACAGCATATTAAAGAGCGCAGGAGCAAAAAATTAGTACACATAATGACATAATAACAGAAGCTATTCAAACTGCAGCACAAGGAGAAAAAAAATTAGAGAAAGAAATGACCACAGCACCAGAGATCTCTGAAACAGTATTAGATGGTTGACCATACATGTAATTGGAATCCCAGTAGGAAAGGAAGGAGAAAGAAAATATATGAAATGATAATGGCTGAAGATGTTTCAAAACTGATAAAAAATAAAATCTGTGAGATCGACCAACGGTTGCCTCACCTAAAAAAAAAAAAAATAAAATAAAATAAAAAAATAAAGCTACAGATCCAAGAAACTCAACAAATTCCAGGCAGGATAAACACAAAGAAAACAACATGAAGGCACATCATAATCCAATTACTTAAAATCAGCAATAAAGAGAAAATCTGAAAAGCAGCCAAGATAAGACATACTACATATAGTGAACAAAGATAAGAAATATCACTGATTTCCTCTTAAAAACAATGGAAACCATAAGACAATGGAATGACATTCTTAATGTGTTGAATTAAAAAACAAACCAAAACAAACCAAAAACAACAACAACAATAACAACAACAACTATCAACCAAGAGTCTATACTCAGTGAAAATATCCTTAAAATATGAAGGTGAAATAAAAATGTTTTTTAGACAAACAAAGGTGGTAAGATTTATCAGCAGAGTTGCACTATGAGAAATATTAAAAGAAGTTTTTTCAGGCTGAATAAAAATGATACCAGCACACTCAGATCTATACAAGGAAGAAAGAATGCCAGAAATTGTAAATATATTAATCAATATAAAAGACTTTTGTATTCTTGTTTGTTAATTCCTGTTATCCAGAGTCAGACTGTCTTGGCATTTTGGAATCCAGGGTTAAGATATAGAGACAGAATCTGTTTGGCTTTTCAGAAATCATCTCATCTCTGAAGCAAGTATGACTGAAAATATATGGTTAACTGTCACAGTAACCTTTGTACATTATATATATATATGTATGTATCTATTTATCTATTTATTTGGTAAAATAATCCTTGGTTGACCTCACAGATTACAAGGACCTTGTCAGTTTACAAACCCCTATTTCTTATTTTTTATGCCTACAGCACCTGGTCTTCCTAAGTGGTCTCCCATCCAAGTACTAACCAGGCCCGACCCTGCTTAACTTCTGAGATCAGACGAGATTGGGCTTGTTCAGGGTGGCATGGCCGTAGACCATATAGATACTTTTAAAAGCTTAAAAATATTCCACCTCTTATAGATGAGCCACACAGAGCCTAGGGATTTACGTGACTTTCCCAAGGCGTGACCCAAACCTAGGTGCATTAACCACATCACCACTTGCCTTCTTGGGTCTAAGTAGATCAGATCGCAGCCCTGCCACTTACTAGCACGGTGATTCTGATCAAGTGACTGAATGTCTCTAAGCCTCAGTTTCTTCTCATAAAATGGGAATGATAAGATGCCCACCTCCTTGAATTGCTGAGATTATCAGAGACTATATTGTGGGAGTTGTGATACCTTTGTTCCTAAGCGATCAACTCAAATTATCTTAAACGTGAAGAATGTTTATTGTTTCACAGACCTGGGAAGTTTGGAGGTACTGATGGTTTCAGGCACTGTCAGCTCCAGGAACTCAAACAGCGTCATCACGAATCTCTCTCTCTGTCTCTCATCTCTGCTTTCCTTGATTTTGGCCTCACCTTCAGGCAGTCTCTCCCAAGGTAGTGGCTGAGAGAACCTCCAGCAGCTCCAGGCTCATATCCCACTTAGGTAGTAGGACCATGAGAAAGCAAATTTCTCTCTCCCAATAGATTCGGCAACTATTCACTCTGATTAACCCACTTTAAACCCCACACCCACCCCTGAATAAATCCCTGATTCTGATGGGCCATGTCTGGTTTGTAGATCCTCTTCTAGATCAAGCAGGTGGAAGAGAGATGGTTTCCTGAAGGTAAACTGGGATGCCGTCATCAAAAGATGGTGTCATAGATGCCGAATAGCCAAAAACAATAGACACTATCGACACTTCTATAAAGTACTGGACAATAAGATCTACCAAGTACAGCCTCATCCAGGTCCAGCTCTGCATGTGCTAAGTGGCTTAATCTTTCCAACTGTACTGGGGTGAAGCTCATGGAAGCGCTAAGCTCATGGAAGACCCAGCTTTATACTGGTTTTCCAGTTCCCAGCCTTGCGTGACCCAACGTGCTGTCTCCTGTCCCCAGGCTCCTCCGCCGTCAGCACGTCAGCTTGGGGTTTTCTTCCCTTATTTTTGGCCTCCGGGAATTGCCCTGAATTCCTTAGAAACTCTGTAACGCATTAAGAATAATCATTCTTTTCTCTATATGTTTCATAGCAGGATGATTTTCAGATCATCTCCCATCGTACAGATGGGTCCACAGTGTACAATGAGTCGTCTCCCCATTATATAGATGAGGAAGCTGAGACCCAGAGAGGTTAAATGTCTCATTCCAGGCCACACAGCCAGCGAGTGACAGAGCCAGTATTCAAACTCAGAGCCTGTTTTCTGATCACCAGGCTCAGCTAGCTCAGTAGATAGTGGCTGGTTAATGAGGTCACACACCTGGTCTGTGGCAGTCTTTTCTAGAACTAGCTCCTCCCTAGTCACCCGGCGTCCTCGGGCACTCCCTCCTGCTTCCTGATAATTAGGAAGCCCAGAGGAAATGGAACTTGCGTGTCCCCGTAAGACATCTTGCAACCAAGATGCCATGAAAATTTTCAGTCAGAACGAGGGGAAATGGGTGGCTGGGGAGAGAACCCCGCAAATGGAAGCCATAGGTGGCTCTATCCATTTCGTATGGCTGCCAAGCCTCCTCGGTATTCGTTGGCTTGTAACTGCATAACTCTGTTCTCTGCCTCTGCCTTCGCCTGGCCTTCCCCTCTGTGTGTCTCTGTGTGTTCTCTTCTGTGTGTCTGATCTCCTGCCCCTCTCCCACTTTTGCCTCCTGGAGGCCAAGAATCAGAACTTTAAATTCCATGAGAATAACATTTTTTTTCCTGAGGCCCTTTATATTTTGAAAAAAATTACAGACGTGTCTGGCATAGCTCCTTCTGCCTTGAATGCAGACGTGATGGTTGGAGATGCAGCAGCCTCTTGAGACCATGGGGAAAAGGAGAAGATAACATCTGCCCTGTGTCTTCAAGATGCCAAAGTGAAGCTAGCAACTGCTAACCCCTCTGGCCTTCTTGTTAGATGAAAAAAATAAAATCCTATTTGTTTAAAAAGAAAAAAAAAAAAAAAAGACACCAGTCATTGGATTTAGGGCCCACCCTGGTAGTATAGGTTGATTTCACCTTGAGTTCCTTAGATTAATTACATCTGCAAAGACCCTTTTTCCAAATAAGGTCACATTTACAGGTTCTAGAGTGTAGGACATATCTTTTTTTTTCTTTTTTTCTTTTTTCTTTTTTGGGTTGGGGGGCGGTATACTATTCAAACCTCTACAGTGGAAAAACAGTCAAACTTTGCTCCATCGCGGAGCCGTGGGCGACGAGGGGGGGAGCCGTGTGCTTGAATAAGTGAGCAAGCCGCGGAGGCTTTTTGACAGTGTGTCTTTGTTTTGTATTTTTCTCTCGTTTTGAGGTTTTCTGCCCTCTTTTCTGGAAGGTGCACGATGCTTGGTTCTGTGGTTATTTTCGCCTAACAGCTGTGTTTCCGGTGAGCAGCTGGGGGATGCTTCTGACTCAGCAAAACTGTAGCAATAACCGTCAAGGAGCCGTGCGAGCCGAGCGAGCGAGGCTAGAAATAAAGAAGCAGTTTCTTCCGCGGTCCCCTCCTCCTTTCACTTCCCCACCCGTAGGTACCTTCTGAAAGGCTCACAAAGCACTTCTGAGAAACCACCTTGACCAGCACGCTCCAGGCCTGGCCCGCCGGTGGCCCTCGGCTAGGCTTTCCAAAAACCAGTCGGATTCCGGGAAGGACTCTGCCAAACCGGCCTGGCTTTGTATCTGGAAGGCCCCTCCCAAGGTGCCCCCACCCCCTCCCCACACGGTTTCCCACAGGTCTGAGCAGTGAAAGCAGAGGCGGCAGGGACTTCTGTGGTTTTCCAGGGTGTGGCCGCAAGTTGTCTTCAGCAGGCAGGGGTATCTGCGTTCTGCAACTTGTCTGTTTTTCAAAGGGGATGATTTCACCCTGGGTCTGGGAGGCAGCTCCAAACTTCTACCCACTGGCGCAGGATTCTAGCACCTAAGTACAGACAGGCGCTGGAAGGCCTGCCCGCAGCGGGAAAGGAACAAACCGGAAAGGAATCCATGTCATGGAGAGCCAACCTCTTTGCATGCTGGTGCCTGCAGAAGGCTCACGGGACAGTGAGACAGCTGCGTTCTGAGCCTCAGTGCTGCTGTTCCGAGAAAGAAAGGAACAAATAAATTTAGCTCCGTCCTACGCACCCTTCGCAGCTGCTTATTGACCAAACAGAGAGAGGCCTCTGTTTCAACCCTGGCTTCTCAGCTTTTTGTCTGATGAGGTCTGCCACCACCCTTTGCAAGGGGCTTTTTTTTAGGAAATAACTGACCTCGGCCACCTTTAACTCCTGGTTAGACGTTGCACAAGGAGCTCGGGTTCAAGGTGCGTGGTGCTTTTTGCCATCCTGAAACAAAATGGCGGCCGGTAAACTTTTCCACATGGGCCTCAGCCCCTAGAATTTCTGATGTCTGTCTCTGGGAGCCAGAACGTGGGGAAGGCTTGAGACGTGTGACTGCTCGAAGGCCAGTCTGTAGTTCCCAAAGCCATTAGTTTAATCGCATCATTTGTGGAAATAAAGAACTCGCTGACTGGGTTTGCAAGTTAAGAGGCTGGAACAAAGCACCGAGGAGGTTTCCTGCCGCTCACCAGCGTGGACGGGCTCCCGTGGGACAGGGGGACAAGCTGTGGGCTCCGCATCACACAGCTCTGGGCTCAGGTCCTAGCTCCACCACCTAAGGGCAGGGTGCCTCTGGGTGAGGAGGGCTGTTCCCTCACCTGGAAGCGAGATGCCGGCCACGACGTCGAGCCTCTCTGAGCCTCGGTCCCTTACCCGTGAAATAGCAATAACGATAGAAGGTTGTCACGAGGATTAAAGGACATCGGAACAAGCCCTTCCCAGTTCTCGGTGTGCCGTCAAGGCCTCCTGGACACAGCAGCCGGCTCTCTCTTCCTATTCCTCTCCGTGAGCTTTGGGGATCACCTCACTCTCTAACCGCAGGTGCGCAGGCAGCCAGACCTGGTCATGGGGCGTCCCACCCACCCCTGGCCCTAGTGATCAGTTCCTGGGTGCGCGAGGCAGGACGGCCAGAGCCAAGTTCGACAATAGTGATTGAACTATTGAGATGGAGAAAAATCTCGATGCTGAGTTTCTAAAGGTCAGCTTTTAAATGAGGTGCTGCTGGTGGCCGGCTCTCTTTTTACAGAGGACAGAGAGACTCTGTCTGAGAACGAAGCCAACACAGAGGAAAACAAACATGGCGTGACCGCGTCCTGACCGTTGGAGCCCTTTGATCCAGCCATGTCTGAAGCCATCACCCCCTTGAACTTCCCAGTTTTATGAGCCAGTACATTCCCCTTTTGGTTTCAGTGAGTCCGAGTTATAGTTCTGTCTCTTGCAATCAGAAGAGTCCTAAATAATACACAGCTCAATAAATGTCTGAGTTTACCCGTGGCCACAACCAGAAGCAAGAAGCAGGCAGACGACTGCTGGGTGCCGACGTCTCCACCTTCTGGCACGCTGGTTTCGGGTGGGCCCCGCTTGCAGGTGGGGAAGAAGAATCGCAAGAGAAAAAAAAAAGGAAGGAGTTTCCGAGTAAAACAGATCGGGCTCAGATCTCTTCTCGGTCACTTTGTAGCTCTGAGACCTTGGGCAAGTAACTCGCTCCCTGGGATCCTCCGTTTTCTCACCTGTGGAACGGGATAATAATAGCACCTGTGAAGTTGCCGCAGACGTGGGTACTAGATGCTAAAGTCAGTGCCAAGGCAAAACTGTCCATGGACATCTCGTTGCCTCTAAACATCCCACAATGCACAGGCCCTGTCCCTGGACAAATAATTCTCCAGCCCAAAACGTCCGTGGTGCTGAGCCTGAGAGCCCCGCCCCACGGTCATGCTTAGAGCCGCTCCTTCTCGGAAGGGCTCCCCGGACTGGAGACCCCAGAAGAGCAGGTCCACGCATTCCATTTCCACGCGTCCTGTGGGGCAAGTCCACACAGGGACGTGACAGATGGCGTCGTCCACGCCCTTTCAATGAGCATTTCTTTCTTCTTGTGACCCACCGCGCGCGATCGCGTTTGTGGGTAAAGGGCGGGCGGGACGCGCCAGCTCTGCGCGTGCCTCCTCGAGTCACTGCGCATGGGAGAGGGACCCGCGGAGAATGCGCCCTGCACACAGCGAGCCCTTCGGCGCGTTCACACTTGCTCCTTTTATTGTTTTCACACGTACGTAGCACAAGCCTTATGCGTGGTGGTAAATTCGTAGTGTGTCCTCTGGGTCTTGTGAGGGAGGAGGTGGCAGTTCCAAGCGAATCTCAACGCCCAGTTCTTCTCTGAACTTCCAGTTCAGACAAGACCTCCTACCTGCCCCCTGCTCCCCGCTTTAATAGCTGTCATCATTCTGGTGCTTTTCACTGGCCTTGGCTCCAGCCGCAAGTAGCATGGGATCAGTTTGCTTGGAGACCACACTCTGGCCGCAGCCCCAACTCCTGCACTTGACCCTGATCCAGTCGCTGTCCCTCTTAGAGCCTCAGTTTCCTTCCCAATGAAGTGGGGATTCTAACCCCACACCTCTGCATGGGACTGTCTGGCGGCGCTGGTGCTATGAGCCCCACCCCAGACTTAGATGTGGCTGGCGTAAGGCCTCGGTCAGATTCAGCGTGCGGGCTCGTTTCATTTGGCCCACTTTATTTATTTATTTATTTTTTCTGAGATATTTAAGTTACAATTTTTCCAACTTTTTAAAAAGTGAAGTGTGATTCACATGACGTAAGCATCTTGAAGTGAACAGTGCAGTGGCATTTAGGACATTCTCAATATTGTGCAACCACCATCTCTCTCTAGTTCCCAAACATTCCCATAGCCCCAAAAGGAAGCTCCATGCCCATTCTTCACCCATGCCCATCCGGTTCTCCCTCCTCCCCGCAGCCCCTGACAACCCCTGAGCTTCTTTCTGTCACTATGGATTTGCCTATTATGGACCTGTTATATAAACGGGATCATAAAATATGTGGCCTTTTGTGCCTGACTCCTTTCGCTTAGCATCATTTTTTTGAGGTTCGTCCACGTCGTAGCATGAGTCAGTGAGTCATTCCTTTTAATGGCTGAGTAATATTCCATTGTATGGATAGACCCACATTTTGTTATCCATTTAGCTGTCGACGACACTTGTTTCCGCTTTTTGGCTATTTGTGAATAATGCTTCTGTGAATGTGCGTGTAGATGTGCTTGTCTGAGCACCTGCTCTTAGTTCTTTTGAGTACGTACCTCATATGGTAATTCTGTGAGAACTTTTCAAGGGACCATCAAACTTTTCCACAGCGGCTGAGGCATTTTGCATCCCTCCTGGCAACGTTTGAGGAGGGTTCCAATTTTTCCACATCCTCCCCAGCACTTGTTACTTTCTGTTTTATTTATTTTATTATAACCACCCTAGCGGATGTAAAGTGGTATCTCATTATGGTTAAATTAGATTGTAACAGGTAAAATGAAAATATTTCACATAAAAAGCCAGGTTAATGGCCTTCTTGTGAAAAAGGAAAGATCTCTCAAACTGGGACTTCTCGAGGGAGGAGACAGGTATCGTCTGGTGGTAAGTGGCAGCTGCCCCCTTCAGCTGGGCTGCCTGCTCCTGGTCCTCCACATACCCCCACCTCCCTATCATCTCCCCAACCCGGAGTCAGCTGCCACTTCTCATCCTACTCCACCACTGTTTTTTTTAAAGAGCCAACCCGGCATCACGTGTCCAGATCTAAAATGAGGAAAAGAGAGGCATGAGGAGCCCTGTGTTTTGAAATCTAGGAAGACCTGTACTTCTCTGTGGAAGTGTTTATATGCATCTGGGTCATTTACTCATTTCTGCCAGCTGGTCCCTGTGGCCCTCTGAGTAGGTGACACACTGATGGCCAGTTCCGTCTCCTCTTCTTCCTTAGGGGTGGTGGAGGGGGCAGAGCTATGTATGGCACAGGGTCCGTGTCCTTCCCCGAGGCTGATGCACCTGAGCCGGTATTCCTTGGGCTCCTGTACGCCGCGTCCTGCCTGGAACATTCTGTCCTGCTCTTCCCAGCACAACTCCAGTTCTTCCCCAGGACTTAGCGGAAGCGCTGCTTTCTCCACAGTCTTCCCTGATGCTCCACAGTAGATCACATCTCCCTCCGTGCGGGTTTGCAGGACCCCGCACTCCTCTGAGCCCTCGGCACAATTGTCGCCAATTCATCCATTACATGATTTCTTCCCTCTTTGTAAAATTTGGACCCCAGATGGACACATTCGTAGAATCACACTTCTCAGTTGAGGCACCACGCATTCAGCATTTGTCTGTTTAAGGCCCCTCTAGTGTCTTCTCGTATTATTTTTTGCCTTCATCGACTGTTACCACTTCTCACTGCCTCCCACAGACAGCAACTCCAGTGTATTCAAAATAAATCCTTTCAACCCACTTTCCAGTGCTTATGAAACGTATATAATGTTGTGTATTTTAGATTTATGTCAATGGTATTGTGTTATAAATCTCAGTCTAGTTCCTACTTTTTTCATTTCACACTATATTTTTAAGATCTATTCATGACGATATATGCAAATCTAGTGTATTCTTTCTGCCTGCTGCATATTTCCCCATCATCTGCATGTATCATATTTAGCTCATTCATTTCCCGAGTCTTGGACAGGTAGGTCATCTCTGGCTCAGTGCCATGACATACCCGGCCGACCAATATCCTCATGCATGTCTCCCTCTCATCCGAGGCGGGAATGTCTGTGGAACACACACCTGGGAGAGTTGCTGCTCTGTCACAGATGGTTATGGGTTGAATTGAGTCCCCCCAAAAGATCTGTTGAAGGCCTCACTCCCAGGACCTCAGAATGTGACCCGGTTTGGAAACAAGGTCGTCGCAAGTGTAATTAGTTAAAATGAGGTCATATCGGAGTAGGGTGGACCCTTAATCCAATACGACTGGCGTTCTGAGTAGAAGAAGGAAAACAGCATGAAGACAGAGGCTCACAGGGAGAACGCTGCGTGACAGTGGAGGCACGGATTGGCGTGACGTGGCTGCACGCCAAGGAATGCCAAGGGTTGACCACCACCGACAGATGCTAGGAAGCAGGAAAGAAGGGTTTTACCCAGAGTGTCAGAAAGAGTACAGCCCTGATGACACGCATCCCTGAGGTCTGAGCTTTTGGAACTCAAAACTTTCTTAGAACCTTCTCTTGTTGATGAATACTGCTGATTTAGATCATTGTCATATTTATACATATTCCGTCTATCCATCTCTCCATCCTTCCATCCATCCACTCAACATCTATTCATCCACCTGTCTATCCATCGAGCCTTCCTCCATCCAGTCATTCTACACTTTTTTTAATTGAGTGCCTGCTCATTGCTGGGGTCACAGTAATAAACAAGAGAAATAGATTTTTGCCCTCATGGTACTCATCATTAATGGTGGAAGACAGACAATAAACTAAAAATTATTTAGGAACAAATGTTGAAAGCTCTGTAAAGGAAAAACACAGTGCCCGTGAGAGCATAGCATCGGGGCACTTGATAAAGCCTGCGGGTCATGGAAGACTTCACTGCAAAGGTGACATTGAAGCTGAGGCCCGAGAGATGGGTAGGGGTTGGCCATAGGAAACATATGCAGGAAGAGCCTCCCACACAGAGGAGAACAGGTGTGCATAGTTTGAGGTTGGAAAGCACTTGGTGCTCATAAAAAAGTAAAAGACAGTCAGCATAGCTGGAGTGGAGGGAGGGCGGGAGAATAGCTAGGATGTGACTTAATAATCGTGTGGGAGCCAATATCCCGAGTGTCCCTAGGGGTCTGGGCATTGGCGGTGAAGCACCGAACTAGAATAGGAGTAGGGATTAGTTCCAGCCCATCGGTGAGGCTCACTTCAAGGCCAGCCTCCCTCAGTCTGCTGAGTAAGAAATGGGCATGATGTTCACGCCATAAAAGAGGTGAGCGATAATACAGTGCCCCTGCGACGACTTAAAGCTCTGAGGGAAGAAAAAAAGATTGTATAAATCCATCCATTTTTGCCATTATTCAAAAAGTCCTGCAGGTTAGCAATGCATGACACACACACACACACAAAAGAAATGGCGATCCTTTGCATCTACCTGGCTTCAGTCTTTCTGGGGGACTAACAGATGTAGAGCCTCGTCTCGTTTATCTCAGAGCATGACTGAAATGATAAAAGGTGGATCATTACAGATGAGGCAGCAAAGAAGCTGAGAGATTAAGTCACCTCCAAGGTCACTCTTTGAGATGGCGAGAGAGGCTGGGGAGAAGACAGGCTTCCTGCCTCTTGATCTACTGCCAGAAACATTAAAGCCACCCAAGGAGGAATCGCTTTTCTCCATAATTGGGAATACTACCGAGAGCTAATTTCTCCCCGCTATGTCCGCGAGAGCAGAGAAGAGCACTTGACCTAGAGTCTTGTTGGGGGCGGGGGCGGTTCGTCACGCGGATTGTGGAAACCATCAGCTAGCCATCCCAGTTCCATTTCTCCCGGGCTGCTCCCGTCCACAGCGAGGGAGAAAGAGGTCCGGCCAAGGCTAGAAGAGCCAGCCTGCAACGCATCCACTCAGGGCTGTCGATAACTGGGTTTTACAGACACCCAGATTCAGAGGCAATAGCTTAGTGCCTCTCCATCGATTTAACTATCATTTCAGGTCCATAGCTCACAGCTAGAAACCAGCCGACATAAAACTCCACATTACGATGCTTCCTTTCTTCTTTCGGACACTGCGTTCCATTAGGGAAACCAAACTACTTAGAAGAGGGCTTGATGGATGAGCCTGATGTTATTATCTCGCCGAACAGTTACAGGGCCAGCCTATTAGAAGGGACGCCCTGGTACACATGTAGGATTTGGTAGACAAGATCTGTGGAATGTAGGGAGCGGCTGAGGAGACAGAGGGTAGACCAGCAAGCCCCGGCACCCAACGCTTTATCAGGCATATGAAGGCAAGTTTACCCTCAAAAGCCCTTAGGGAATAGTGCTTCGGAAAGAGACCTTTTTGTCCAGCCTAACTTCGGAGTCCAAAAAATGAAAATTAATTACTGACCAAGAATTTATTAAGTGACTGCTTCATCCAGATCCTAGATTAGACAGTAGGATGATAGATAAAATGAAAATTAATTACTGACCAAGAATTTATTAACTGACTGCTTCATCCAGATCCTGGATTAGACAGTAGGGTAGATACGCATGATAGATCATAGATAGATAGATAGATGATAGATAGATAGATAGATAGATAGATGATAGATAGATAGATAGATACAGACAGAGACAGACAGACAGACAGACAGACAGATAATTAGTAGTCATGGCAGGCAGCCTGTGCTCATTTCCAATTAAATGATACCACAAGTAAGTGCTGTAGGGCAGATTTGTCAAATCAGTGGCCCTTTCTCTTCCTTCATCCATGAGAAACATCCCTAATTGCTCCTGGTATCTGTTATGAGTTGAATTGCACCCCCCCCCCAAAAAAAGATATGTTCAAATCCTAACCCCTGGTACCTGTGAGTGTGACCTTTGCAGACATAATCCAGTTAAGATGAGGCCATTAGAATGGGTTCTAATCTGGTGACTGGTGTCTTTATAAAGAGAGGGAGATTTGGTCACAGACACACACACAGAGGGGAATGCCATGTGAAAACACAGACACGGAGAAGATTAGCAAGTGAAGACGGAGACAGAGATTAGAGTAATACAGCCACAAGCTGAGGGACACTGGGGCCACCAGAAGCTGGAAGAGGCAAGGACGTACCCTCTTCTAGAGGTTTCAGAAGGAGCATGGCCCTCTGGTCCCGCCCACAACTTAATTTCAGACTTCTGGCCTCTAGAACCGTGAGAGAATAAACTTCCATTGTTTTAAGCCCTCTAAATGGTGGTACTTTATTACAGCCTGCAAGAAAACTAACACAGCATCATTCACAGCCCAGACAGTTCTCAGCATCCTTCTCAACACGGTTCTCCAGGTAATCCCTGCCACCTTGATCGGATCTTGTACTGGAGGTAGAATCGATTTGCTATCGGTGGTCAAGCAAGGTGCCTTGAAGGGGTGGGATGGGCATGGCTTTGAAGAATAGGAAAAATATAGATGGAGGAGTTGGGATGTTTGCTAAGGCAGTATTTTGAGACAGGCCAGTTTTCATCTATTTCCATCTTCTGTCCATGGACATCTTAGCCTATCCAAGACATTGGCGAGGTCACCTGAGGGCAGCTTTGTAGACATCTGCTTTGCAGACACACAGCAGAGCACACACATGCAGCATGCGCACGAACACACGCACACACACACTCACACACACAATATATCTATTCTAGGCGTCCTCATTAGCAGCTAACTTTAATCATCCTTAACGCCTGCATCTCAAATACCAAATACTTTGGTGTGTGCTGTCTATGAACACACACCAAAAATAGTTCTGGGTAGATAAACACAGAGCCAAGAGGCTGGCTGATTGCAATTTGAGTCAAGCGAAGTCACTGCCTCCCCGGTCCCTTCAGTGCGTCCGAGGCAGGAATCTTAACACAGGACAGCAGTAAATAACTAACCTGAACCACCCGCAGCCAGCAACGCATGTAGCTGAGCACTCCTGGTGGGAAAGCTGAGATGCTTCGTCTCAGGATGTGTCTACCCGAGGGCCTGACTCTGTGGTAGAAACTTGCTGCTTCTCGCACCCCATACGACGCATTGGCCCCGCAGGATGCCAGAGCTCTGGCAGCGAGTTAGGTATTCCGTGACTGCAAACTTGCATCGTTTAAAGAGCAGATGAACGGCAGTGAAAGGGGGAAGTTGACGGTGCCTTTCCACGACTGATGTTGGGTTTCTTCAGATCTTATCACCTTGCTGGCCCCTAATGAACCCAAGTGCAGCATTAGTCCTCACTTTCAGAAGGTATTTAACAAGTCGGGCAAAGCCAGATCCTATTCAGCTTTGAGATCGCGGTGCCGTCACATCCAATGTGGCCATGCAGCTCTAATCTCCTGGGGACGACACACACGGACTACGGTCAGAAATTACCTTGGAAGGTTCCCAGAAAGATTACACTGGAGGCTCCTGTGCTTTCTCCCAGTCGGTTCAGGGCACCTAGGTTTTCTACCTTGTTCGAGAAGGTTGTCCGTTGTCCAGCTGAGCACGAGGTGAATGAGTGAGCCAGCTTTTAGAGGCCGTGTCATATGAAAGCAACAGATATTTAAGCACTGGACTCATGCTCAGGGCTGAGACTACTGAGTGGGTCCAGGTTCACACCGGGAGAACGGCAGGTGAAGCTTTGCCTGGCACTTAACATTTATTTATTCTGTCTTTTCTCTCATTATTATATTATCATTGTTATTATTGCTGTTCTGCTGAGTCCCTGTAGTTGAATTTACATAACGTAATTGCATACATTATCAGACTACACTATAGTGTAAATTTTCCTTGAAAGTACTTGCCTTTCAATATGAGAGTTACACCCTCCTGGCTGCTAAAGCAGGGCTTAGGGAAATCAGAGCAGCTCTAGTCTCTGATCCTCTCTCAGAATTGAATTTGGCCAGCTTAACTGTCCATGTGGCTCTGCCGAGGGATTGCAGTCTCCCAGCCAAGTTGGGTCTTGGCCACAGTGATCTGGAGGCCAATTTTCTGAATAAGTCACGAAATTGTTCCAGAGTTGGTGTATTTAACTCAAAAACTCATCTTCTATTGCAATGCATACATAATAGCGGTAGATATACTATATATTTCGCAGTATTTTACACAGCGTGGGATTTCCCACGGTGTGCCCTGGGGAACACCACGGGGGTGAGGTGTTGTGTGGAAAATCGTTTCCCGGGCTGAACGAGGTTGGCCACCACCTGCTCTTGGATGGACGGCACACGCCGAGTCTAAAGTAAAGGCATCTGGGTAACTTGGTGTCATGCAGCACTGGCCGAATTTGGTCGCCCATGGAATCTCCCATTTGGTGCACTTTGGGAACCAGAAGCACAAGAGGTGGCCAGGCCCAAGCCAGGTTTCTTAGGCCCTGGGGCAAAGCCGATTTGGAGAGGGTGGAGGGGAACAAGGTAGATGTTTTAAACTGACCTGATCCAGACTGGACCTGTTAATATGGTGCCACTAAGGGCTGGAAGAGAGAGATTTTTAGAAGATAACTTTTGGATTTTGGAGGAAAAGTAAGCGCCTTTATGTTAGTACCCACTGGGCTCAAATATACAACACACCTGTTACAAAGAATATCGGCACCTTCCACTCGAAGACCTCTGTCCTGAGTTGAACAGTGTTCCCTAAACATTCACGTCCATTTGGAGTCTAGGAATGTGACCTAGGAAATAGGGTCTTTGCAGAGGTAATTAAAATAAGGATCGAGACGATCACACTGGATTAGGGTGTTTCTTAAATCCAATGACAAGTGTCCCCATAAGAGATGGAAAAGGACACACAGAGGCACACAGGGAGAAGGCCATGGGAAGACGGAGCCGGAGATTGGACCAGTGCAGCCACAAGCCAAGGAACGCCTGGAACCATCGGAAGCTGGAAGAGGCAGAGAAGAACCCTTCCCTGGGGACTTGGAGGGAGAGTGGCCTCGCTGACACCTCGATTTGGGACTCAAGGGACTTTGGCCTCTAGATTTGTGGGAGAATAAACTCCTGCTCTTTTAAGCCCCTCAGTTGGTGTCGATTTGTTATGACAGTGCCGGAAACTAATATGACCCTGATGCTAGTGTCGCCCTTGAATGGAACAGGGTTCCCCATGTGGCCTGCATCATACACATCCCCATTGACAAAGGTATAAAAGATGTATGTGAACTTGAGACTTGCTAATTTTTGCACCAGGAGTATACGATTAGTAAGAGGCTGCGAGACAGTCTCGAAGGCTCAGATGCAGTGTGGAAAGGGAAAGATCGCAGAGCAAAGGGGCAGTTTTAGGGACCCAGGGGGGATGGTGGGGCACAGAGAGGGCAGGGGAGCCCATTAACCGCAAGAGTTAAGTCAACTAGGAAAGATGTGACGGCCAAGAGCGGTCTCTCGGGGAGGCTCCTCTTGGCAGACCTGAGAAAGAGCCACTCCATGAGGACGCCGCTGGGAAGACTCTAGCGAGGACGAACCAGCCAGGTTTGCAGGCAGTCGCCAGGCCTGGACCTCAAGGGCCCAGGCAGCCATTTTGTAACTAATCACCTTTATCCGGGACATCCCTGATGGTCTGTGGACTCTTTCAGTCGCTTCTAAGATTGTCATTTACTTCCCCAGAGTTCAAGTCTTTGCTGTGTGACCTTCAACTGCTGGCTCCACCTCTTTGCCTGTTTTCTGATCTACAAAATGTGGGGGGTAAATAATCTGCCTTATAGAACATCATGGGTATTACATGACAGAAGGCACATGAGGCCCTTCACCCAGTTCCTGGCACGTAGCAAATCTTTGCTCTGTCAGCTGCTGGCACTGTGGCCGTGGTCGTGGCCATGACCCGGGGTCCTACCTACCAACTTTCACGTACTGAGCACTTACCGTGCGCCTGCCGGAGTGCTGAGCACTTTATTCGTGAGTCTAATTCTCACGACCACCACAGGAGGAAGCCATTTAAGTATTGTCATTTTAGAAATGAGGAAACTGAGGCTGGGAAAAGACAGGACATGTGCCAAGAGTCACACCGATGGCAAAGAGTCACACAGGATTCAGACTCAAGGCCAACCACATCCGGCACCCGAGCTTTTTACTGCTGCATCTGATAGCGCACATTGTGATTTTATGTGCTACACAGGTGAAATTTTTACTCCTAATAGTTAAGTATCGATTTCATTATCTCGTAGAAGAATATAGGTTTCCTACTTACAGTAGTGATGTAAATTTTTCTTTTAGAATAAAACTTCTTTAATGCTTGTTCCAGCAACGCACATACGAAAACTGGAACAAAACAGAATATTAAACGGCCCCCACGCAAGGATGACATACAAATTCGTGAACCGTTCCACATTTTTACAATGTGATGCATCAATTGTATCTTAATTAATTAAACTTATTTAGCAGCACGATTTACAATAGCTTAAAAGGTAGAAACAGCTCCAATGTCTATCGGTGGACAAATGGATCAACACATTATAGTCTATCCATAAAATGGAATATTATTCAGCCATCAAAAGGAATGAAGTTCTGGTTAACAGTGATATCAGGGCTGACTGCACATACGTCATAAGGGTGGGAAGGCGAGAACTCAGAGCATCTGTTCGTACAGCATGGTCGTGTATGTAGGATCCTGTTTGCAGTGCTATCGTCAATATTCTGTCATTTTGTTTCCCCACCCCCTTTGACTGGAACCGTGAAGCCTTTTATTTGACTCAGTCTTTTGTGTAGAAAGCATTTCACCTTTTTGACACAGGAGCCATTTAAAAATTATTCTATTAAATGTCGGTTAATAGTTGCACGGTTTTTCTTTTCGGAAGAAAGGGTCAACCAAACACGGCCTTTGCTGCCACCTTCCAATCAGCACTGCTAGTCAGATACAGATTCATCAGTGTAGGCAACATCCTATGTAATTTAAAGTAAAAAAAAGATGAAAAGAAAAAGAAAAGGAATGAAGTTCTGATACATGTTGCAGTATGGATGAAGCTTAAAAATATTATTGTGAGTGAAAGAAACCAGACACGAAAGGCCACAGAATGTATGATTCTATTTACGTGAAATATCCAGAATAGGCAAATGCGTAGAGACGGAACGCAGATTAGTGCCTGGCAGGGGTTAAGGGGAGGTGGGAATGGGGAGAAACTTCTTGATGGCCGTGGGGTTTTGTACTGGAGTCTTGTAAATGTTTTGGAACCAGACAGAGGTAGGTGGTGGTTACGTGACGCTGTGAATGTACTAATTGCCACTGGATTATTTACGGTCGATATCATGTTATGTGAATTTCACCTAACTAATTTAGAGTTTTAAAAAAGAAAATTTACTTCGAGAAAAATTACTTTATTTAAAGAAAAATAGGAAGTCAATCATGGTATGGAAGGAGTGCAGATATGGGGACATTTTGAAGTTGATACTTATAAACATGGCACCGTGTTATCTATTAAGAGTACAAGGCATCTCCTTAAGGGCCGAGTCTGGCAGAGCCTGCATCTTGCCCTCTCTCTCTTTTTTTTTTTTTTCCCTCCTGCAGGCAGCTCAGCATTTAAGAAATACTTGTTGAGTTCAGCTTAGCCGGGCTCAGCCCAGCTTAGTTAATTGAGTTAAGGCGAGCTGAGTCGTACTGAATGCTCCAGCTGGCTGGCCTGGAGGGGATCCAACTTGAAGATGTTAAGAATCACACTAATTCAATAAGCTCTTGCAAGGTAGCCTCAGTCATGAGACCGCGTGCCTTTCCTTACCCGACTTACCCGCGTTCTGAGGGCACCTCGTGAGCCATGCCCACTCGGTAATACAGTAGTTCTGTACCTGGGATCCCCGTGTGTGTATTTGCTGGAGACACCGGGCAAGAGAGTGTAGGACAGAAGTAGAAAGGAAAACGTAGGCTCAGCCAGAAGTCCCTGAGCCATGGAAGGACGGGCCTGGAGGAAGCTGAGAACTTTCTGTCTGTCTGTGTTCAGATGTGGCGACAATCTACATCTTCCTTGTCCAAAGCACTCCTCGCGCGTCTTGCGTAGAAGTGCAACTCTTGACGCTGATTGCCTGAGTCTGAGACTGGCTGAGGACCTGGGAGAAATGGCCTCATCTCTCTGCACCTTCATCGCCTCACCTGTAACACGAGGATAATCATAATACCTACCATATGGGGTGACTGGGAGGATCCGGTGGAACAAAATCTTTCAAGCGCTCAGCACTCAGTTCCGGAAACATTGGTTAAGTGCTCAGAAAGTTTCGCTGTGATGATTGGCAGTGACCGGTGCTGCAGAAAGCTTTGCAGACAGGGGAGGACAGAGCGGAACAGTTGTTTGTAAACATCCTGAAGAGGAGCACATGGCTTACGCATGTAAGTTCTTCTGGAACGGTGATGTCAGTTCCGAGTACAAGGAGGGAGTCGCAGGAATCCGGCTGTTTTTCTGCATTCTGGCAGGATCCTACCTACAGAGAGTCCCCGCAGCTGCCTGCTCGGGTGCAGGGAACCCCAAGACTCAAAAAAACGAAAAAGCTGCACAAATGTTTCCTCTTTCTGTTCTGCTCCGGGAAGCTGCTCCATTCGTGTTAAGATCTGCATCCTTGGCTGATAAGTCAGGGATGTAAGGCAGGCCTGTGTCTGCTGGTCTTTGCCCACGGGTCTCTGACCCACTTGCAAGGCTGCAAGTGGGAAGGGCAGGACACAGGCGTCCAGAGGCATGATTTCTCAGACTCTCTCTGCACCATGTTGCGTGCACGGCCTTGGTCGAGTTCTTGTGTCTTTCTGAGCTATTGTTCTTCATTTGTGAATGGGTGAGAGGGCAAGGATTGCAGATTTTCGAGCTTTAAATATATTTTGCTTTAAATGAAAGTGTATGGGGAAGTGAATATACAAACACACAGGAATTGCCGCATGGTCAAAATCGGAGCGGGGGTTCCTATAGCCACAGCTTCTGTCACCTGTCCTTCTTGCTCTCCTCCACTGTCTTCCTCCCTCCAGCAGCTCCCAAAATGCACATGGGGCATTTTGAATGAATTCATGGGGCATGGGTGGGGTTAGAGTCCCAGATAGGCCGGAGCATGAGGGGGTCCCCGAGGTGGTCTCCAGCAGCATGGAGAAGGCGGAGGGCAGATCTGCGTGCAGGCCTGCCCGCCCTGGACTGGCAGTGTGACATGGGAGTATAGGATATCAGGTCTTTCTGCCTGCCCGGCATCTGTTCCTGCTTCTCTGGAAAGAGCAGAAGCGGGGACTACTCACTCTCACTTGGTCCACGTGATCTGGCTAGGCTTGGGCAGTAAGCATGTGACTGGGGCCTGACCAACGAGATCGTTCCCTCCCCTCTCCATCGTCATTGGTGCAGCAATGGGCAGCTGAACCTATCAGACCTAACCCCGGGACTTTTACAGAGGAGAGATTTGACTCTGGGAAGATGTGGAAACATCAGGAAAACAGATAGAGAGAGCCCATTTAAAAATAAAACCAATACAGGGAAAGCAAAGCCAAAGAGATGGAAAGAGGCAAATTCCTGAAGAGTTCATTGAGGGCCTAGATCCAGCCATGCCTGAAGCTAATCAGCCCTGCTTCTCATTTAAATACCCCAGTACAGTTCTGATCTGCCTTAAGTCCGTTTAAGTTAGGAGTCTGTCACTTTGCAACCGAAACCTCATGACTAATACACAAGGGCACGTTATTTAACCCCTTTAAGTTTCAGTCTTCTCATATGCTAAGTGTCTCTGAAAATCTATAAACCTTACCTTAAGTGGATCTATAAACACATATATTCTATCACAGTGGCAACAAGACATTAGCAAGAGTGGTTCAGTATTTTGAATATTTATTCATTCTAAGGAAAGCATAACAGAGTTGGTTAATAAAGTCCTCATTTATCTAAATGAAGGCGGGGAAGCAACAGACAAATACTTAAATGCTCCTTACAACTGGGAATGGAGAAAGCAGGAAGAGGCCCCGTAGTAACAGGAAAGTGTCGTGGGGAGTGCAAGGGGGCCTTAGTTTTGGATTTTTCAATTAAATGGGAGGGGATGTCTGCAGGGTGAGGTTCCCACAATCCTGCAGGCGAGACTGAGCGGGAGGGAAACCCCCTCAGTCATGTAAGCCCCTAGGCTCTTGGGGCCTGGGAGAATCTAGGGGAATAGTTGAGAGATTTGCCTTAGACCAGAAGGTTCCGAGGCCCGACGAGCCGTTGCGGCTCAACTTCATGTGCATGGCCACGTCTTCCTTGGACAGCCACACTGGCCTTTTGTGGCCCCGAGGGGAAGTGTTCCTGGGGACTGCCGTCTTAGGACGGGAGTGTGGTCTGCTCAGGAACCCTTGAAATTGAAAGCCCCCAGCTCCCCCTTGTCACAGCCTTTGCACATAAATACCACCAGGGGGGATTTCCCACGGAACTTTTTGCAACCACTCAAATGTTTCATTTCCCATTGTTTGCCAGCCCCTCTCGGATCCTCAACTGTCAAAGCAGCAGCAAACACAGGCTGCTTTTCCCCCAGGATCCCATAGCACTTGCTCTCACTTCCCCTCCACGTTGGGAAGCTGGAGTT
>NW_006433949.1:3211008-3231364 GCF_000325575.1 Pteropus alecto | reverse complement strand
GGGAATAAGGTCTGTTAGTCAACTAGTCAAGCAAGTGAGTGGAGGGGACACCCACTTTACCCAGCCCTCTCTGCTGGGGAGGCACGGCTCTGTGCCGTCTCCCTGGTTGTTATTATAACCATGGCGACTCCTAATTATATTTATAGAAAGAAATCCTTTCCAAATCCGAAGCACTCGATCAAAATATACGATGCAGCTGTTAATTTTTTGCTTTTTAAAATATGAACTCGGATCGTTTTTTTTTTTCTTGACCCTGCATGTTTTAGTGGATTCTAAGTTGTATTCTATATACCCGTGTCTGGAAAAGATCATCTTTATCGATTGCTTGAAAACATCTGTTTTAGGCAGGCACGACTCTGGGCATTTTGGGGACTCAAATATGAATAAGGTGGAGCTACCTGTCCACAAGGAGCCCATGGGAGACATAGAGATTTGAATGCAACGTGGGATGTGAGAGTGCCTGGGAGTTTTTTCAGGGCTGTAGGTCAGAGGGGTGAGTAGGGGAAGCCAGGCAGACATGTCTGTGACCTGTCACCAGTTAGCACTGTCTGAGTACTCATATATGCACCCAAACGAAGGCTGGGCCCATGTGAAATAGCCCGATTCTGTGAAGATATGGAATGGTGAAGCTACCATAAACCTCCTTTCACCAGGGTTTACCCTCTGCGTGTCAGAGATTGCCCTAGTAGGGCATTTATTCATAGAGCCATTCATTCATTCATTCATCCATTAAAGACACAAATATTCACTGATTTTTTTTTAGGATGTGCCAAGTACAGGCTGTATATAGAGGTGACCCAAATCAGCCTGGGACCTTTCTTCCTAGAGTTTCTATATCAGCAGGGCAGACAGCCAAAAACAAATACCCCCGTCAAATAATAAAGAAATATACGAAATAATAAAGAAATATATGAAACAATAAAGAACAGTCAAGTACATATATGAGAATCCATCCGCCTGCCCATTAATTGACCTCCTACTTTATGCCACATGCCATGGGGCTACAAATTTGGGTCAAACCTTACGCAGCCAAACCCCGAGGACCTGCCAGAAGTGACAGAAAGAGGTCAGAGAGCGGTGACAATTGCACCTTTGTGGCACTTTTTACACCCGCGGATCCTGCCGGCAGGACTGGGGCAATAGTTTAGGGATTATTTTCTTCCCTTCCCATGGGAGGGATCCAAGGCTCAGAGAGGTGAAGGGACTGGCCTGCCTGAGGTCACACACAGCTAGAAAGGCCAGGATTGCTACGCCTATTTTTAGAATGACAGCCACCGAAGCAGAGCGAGGTGGCCATTTTATTTTCCCAAAGTCACGCTGTGTGTCAGTAAAAGGAAACGAAAATGCAAAATTCCACCCGGAAGGGAAACAGAAGATCTTGAGACAGTGGAGTCTCAGGAGGCGGAGGTTGGGGAGATTGTAACGCTGGGCGGACTCCAACTCACATCTCCTCCGACGACCCTCTTTCCGAGGCGGAGGTTGGGGAGATTGTAACGCTGGGCGGACACCGACGACCCTATTTCCTCCTCCAAACGCGCGAGTCTCAAGTCCAGCCTGAGCGTAACCTGAGGTCACCAGAACTAACATTTATCAACACCTCTGATATCCCAGACATCACAATATACCTGAAAGTGGGTAGTAAAACTCCCGCTTTCCCCCATGAGGTGATTGAATCCCTGGGCACACAAAACTAGGTAGTAGCAGAACCAGTTAGTAACAGAATTCTAACTCTGTCCATTCCGTTCGGGGACCTGTGGAGCTTCTCATACCCAGAGCTGCCTCTGGAGGGGCCTAGGAGGCCTGGCAGCGGGATGCTGGGGGAGGCGGCCTGGGAGAAAGGGGCCCAGGGGCTGAGGCTGCAGCGCTGCCCAGGAACGCGGCTCAGCCCGTCCAGTTTTTAATAAGGTGGCATCCCTAACAAACGCTCTTGTCCTTTTCCTGTGCTGGCCATCGTAACACAATAAATAAAGTCTTAGAGTAACGTGACCTGAGCCAGGCAGTAAATGATGGCACTGTCAGTTGTACACGACTGTTGAAACAAACACAGACTGTAATCATCGTGCTGTACCGGGAGAAAGACATTTGGCAAATGAGATTCCATTTTCACATTGGTTTGTGCTGAGCATATAAATTTCCTGCGGGCCGGCCAACGTTGGGGATGTGTAATTGATTGCCTGCATTATAATAAACAAGCCGTGACAGGTGATCATTCATCATATTCTGCTGAACGTTCCAGCACACCAGAAAACGGAGGAAGAGAGGGAACGCCGAAGCGAGGGGAGAGGAGAGGAGTCGCCTGGGGGAGGGGAGGGGGTCGGAAAGACCGAGTATTCCCGACAGACTGAAAGCCTGGGAAGGGGCGGGGGAGAGAATCCGCAGAGCGGGCTCGGGGAAAGTGAAAGCAATTACTATAATTCTTTTGATTATCTAATTTGTTCTCTCTGGTCTTCGTTATATGACCCTTCCCCCCACCCCACTCGAACATAGGAGGTCCCCCTGGGGGACTTGGGAAGGCACAGAGAATGCTCCTCCCGAGGTTGAGGGGAGGAAGGGGAACGGCGATGTGGGGGGAGGGGCTGCGTCTAGTTGTAACCCGAGTAGACACATTCGGGAAAACCTCGGGAGGAAAGAGAGAGAGTGTGTGTGCGCGCGCGTGCAGGACTCAGCATCTCTTTTGCCCTGTGATGCCTCTAATCAGATGGATAGGAACCAGTCTCTTTAAATAAATTTAAAAAAAAAATTAAAGGGTGTTTGAAAAAAAAAAAAGCGAAAAGTTCCTTTTATTGGAGAAAAGGACAGAATCCAAGTTGGCATCGGATCTGGTTCCAGAAGCCTGTCATATGGTGCTCTCACTCCCCCTCCAGTCCCCGCCCCACTCTCTCTGCCCTTGGCCCGGGGCTGGGGGTCGAACTGGAGCTGGTGGGAAGCACTCTCCTCTCCAGGCGCTTCAACCTGGACAGACACGAGGCACATTGGCATGTGAAGGGCAGAAAGAAATGAAGAGCTCTCCAGCCAGCGCATGCATTAAATAAGTACTTACATTACGCAAAAGGCCCTCAACAAGGGGGTGGGTGAAGAGCGGGGACAGGGAAAGATTCGACTCAGACTAGTCTCCCCAGTTCTCACCTTGCCAATTTCCAGCCCTCCCATCCCCACCCATCAAATGGCCTCTCAAACCTCCAGGGTACCAAATGCTTAGCGCAGATAGGAGCCTCGGACCCCGGAAGCGGGGCGTTGAGGGGGCGTGGCCCGCGCTAACATCGGGGGCGAGGCCCGGGTGGGGCTTATCCGGGGGCGGGGCCCGTGCTGGAGGGGGCGGGGCAAGTACGGAAGAAAGACTCTAGGACAGTAACGTTTACAGGCGACTTTTCGACTTTGCGTCTCATCTCACACTGCTTCCTGGAGTCCTCTGCCTTTTCACCACAGCCTGAACAACTGTAATCTGTTACCTTCGAGATTATTGTAAAGTCACGGCTTTTGGAGAATCCGTTCAAGGGGCCCGCCTTCTAAAAGCTGCGACCTTAGCCCTAGCAGCATGGGCTGCCTCCCGGGCTGATGCGTGTTGTCTTTAAAAGATTAACAAGTCGTTTGGGTTTGTTTCTCAAGAATCCCTGGAGATAGCTAGGACGGGTGTTGTTGTCCTGATACTCCGATTTCTTCCCATCTCCACGCAAAACCTATGAAGTAGGTCTTAGGGTTCCGCTTTTACAGGGGAAGAAACTGAGGCTCGAAGAAATGAAGTTACTTCCACAAGGTCTGGCAGCCAAAAGAATGAAAAAAATATTGAACCCAAGAGTCTTCCAGTATGCTTTCCCACACCCTATGAAGACACACACTTTCTGCCTCCAAGCCCCATAAACGACAAGTGCACAAATGTCTATGAGGGAGGCGAACTGGGTCGCTTTGGAACGATGGTGTGGCCAGTCCCTCACCAGGATCTCTTTTACCTGCTGCATATTGCTGGAACCTCCCCACTTCTCACCGCCACTACTGTGCCTCCTAGTCCAAACTTCACCTCTCTCCTGGATCACGGCTCCCACCTCCTTGCTGGCCACCCCCTAACACAGGTGCTCGCTCCTGTCCATTCCCTACCAGTAGCCCAGATGATCTGTTTATTTGTTCTCAGCATGAAAACACTGTCCAGACCTTTCACCAGCTGGCCTGGCCTGCCTCCCTAGGTCTGTCCATCTTTTAAAAAATTGCTATCATGATTATTATTTTTATAGTAAAATACACATAACACAAAATGTACCATTTTAATGGTTTTAATGTGTAGATTCGCACTGTTGTGCAAGCATCACAACTATCTAGTCCAGAACTTTTTCATCTCCCCAAACAAACCCCTTACCCATTAGGGGTCACTTCCTATTCTGCCCTCCCCGCTGGCCCCAAAAACCACCAATCTACTTTCCGTCTCTGTGAATTTGCCTATTCTGGATATTTCACATAAATAGGATGCTGCGACATGCAGTCTTTAATGACTTCTATTACTTAGCATAACGTTGTCAGGGGTCATCCATGTTGTAGCACGTGTCAGTATTTCATTCCTTTTTATAGTCGAATGATATTCCATTGTATGGATATACCGACTTTTGCTTATTCGTCGATGAACATTTAGGTTGTTTTTAGCTCTTGGCTACTGTAACTAGTGCCTCTGTGAACATGCGTGTACAAGCTTTTGTTTGAACATCTGTTTTCAATTCTTTTGGTATATACTTAGGAGTGGAATTGCTGGGTCACGTGGTAATTCTATGTTTAACTTGTTGAGGACCTGCCAAACTGTTTTCCACAGCGATTGCACCATTTTACATTCTCACTAACGGAGCAGAAAGATTCCAATTTCTCCACATCCTTGCCAACACTTGTTATTTTCCATTTTTTATGGCCATCCCGGTGGGTATATCTAGCTTCGTTTTTTAGTTCTTTTTCCCTCACGTTTACTACTCTAGACTTTCACATCCTCAAATATACCTCTTTCTTTCAAAAGGGGCCTTTACATGTACAGTGACTTCACCTTTTCCTCATCTCCTAAGCTAGATCAGATCCCCCTGTGACGATCCATCTTTGTCTGATGGCCTTCCTTTCATAGCTCCCAACTCAGTTGTAAATTTACGTTTCCTTGTTTGATTATTGATTAATGTCCATCTTCTTGACTTGACTACAACCTCCCACGGGCAGGAACAATTCTGCTTTTGCTGTCGATCGTATCCTCTGCACATGGCACAGTCCCATATAAATTCTAGGTGCTCAATAAATATTTGGTGAAGGATGGATAAACAATGAAGGAGATCCAAGTCTGCGTCCTACGTCTTCATGAATTTCCTGATTCGTGAAGTTAGCAGACCCCAATAAATTAGGAACTGAAAAACCTGCTTTGCCCATAAGGAATGTGGAGGCTGGTGGGATTCTGGTCGCAGATTAATACTCGCTAATGTCTGTCTTCGGAGCTGTGGTGATTCTGGCACGGGATTCTGAGTCTTGAGTGGGAATTATGTCGATTCTGCCCTGCGGTGCTGCTAAAGGTTTAGGAACTTGAAATATAATTTGCTTGGTGTAAACATGACCCCAGCATGGCGGGGTGATCTCCCCGTGTTTGCCAAACCATTACTTTGTATGTGATAACAGAGACCACAACAACCTGCGTCCCTCCCCCTTCCCATTCTGAGTCGTTCTTAAGGTCAGATCTGTGGGATGGTGTGAGACGAAAACCTTATAAACTAGAATGTAGTGTTGTGTTCTCTGTGTTTACAGCTCTGCTCCTACACGCAGCTCCAAAGAGCTGAAAATGGAAGATTAAAAATTCATGCAGCTACTTTGTTCCAAGGAATTCCAAATGCTTCGATCTTTATCCTCGCGAAGTCGTTAGTGGACAGATATCACCATGCCCATCTCAAAGACAGGGAAACGGGGGCCCAGAGATAGGAGGCGACTCGGCCGGGACCCCCCTAAAAAGGGAGCAGCAGGCTCAGGCAAGGAGCCCCCTTCCTCCTATCTTTCTAGCCCATGCCCTCTCCATTAGCTTGATTAGGACAATTGATTTATTCATTCTTAGCGGTTGAGAGGGGGAAAAAAACCCAACATGCCATTTGTGTGATATAAATATCTCTGGAAAAAGCTAAAAAACATTGTGTCATACATATTTTCTTAATACCACAGTTAATCACACATGTCCAAGTGCACAGTTCCATCAACTGAGTAGAGAGGGTCAGGGGAAATGGGGTGGGGTGGGGTGGGGTGGGGGCCTCAGGAGAGATTTCGCTCCAGAATCCTCAGTCCCAGCTAAAGACACACTGGTGGTTTTTTTTTTTCATTTAGCATATTAGCCTTTAGAGACCCTCCCAGAGGTCTCAGAAGCCTGGTCTCAGGCCAGACCATCAGTAGATAGGAGGGCAAGGGTGCCCAGACGCCTGCTAAACTGGCCGATTCCCAAAGAGGATGGGGATCGTCCTTTTGTCACTCAACATGTTCCTTGGATTCACGGAAGGATTTGGATCTCGACATGGTTTCTCTTCCTCCACCACACATCCCACCCCCCACCCCGTCATCATCAAAAAGCCTTTAATCCTGGTGATTTTACCGTTAGGAATTTAGCCCAGGGAATAATTAATAATTAAATAATTAAAGACGCGGAAAAAGACTCAGTGGCTGAGAGTTCCTCGCAACATGGAGACTCTGGTAACAGAGGAGAAACAACCTCCGGAGCTAATCGATGAGTAAATAATGTGGTTCATCCCCTAAAACTCTGCTCAGATTTCACAATAAAAAAGACTGGAAGGATATAAACCAAGATGTTCCCAGAGAATGTCTTGGAGTGTGGAAATACAGGTAATTTTTTTTTCTTTCCTATATTTAAGTTCTTGTTTTGGAATGATCTATTTAAAACCAACTTACATTTGCAGGACTCTCGCAGAAATTTTATGAAATCCCTAAGATTTAGGAGTCAAAAATGAAACAGGAAGGGCATATAAACAAAGGCCTGGGGGCAAATCAGGGTCAGGGAGGAAGGCAGCCTGACTGGAGTGGGAGGTTCCAGATGCTGAGGGCTGAGAAACATTTGGATTTGGGGGTTTATGGACAGACTGTGTATCTTTTGAAAGTCAAAGGGAAAGAAGTATGCTGGATGTGACAGGCAACTGGGAGCCACTGAAGATTCTTGAAAAAGAAAAGACACAGGCAGTTCCAAGTCAGACCAAGAAGAGATAGTCCAAGAAGTGAACGAGCTGAGAGTGAATCTAATGGTCTCATAATTCTCGTAAGAAAGATCTCATTTCACTGACTTTGGAGGCAAAGGATTTTAGAGAATCACAAGACTCTAAAGAAGTCTCGAGACCGCTTTCATCTGATAGGCAGCTTAAAGAGTTAAACAGATTATTTCTAGACACACAGCAAGATGGTGGCCCAGTTGGGACTGGCGACCAGAGGTCCTTATTCCTAGTTCCAGTCCCAGCTCACCCCTCTGCTGCCGGATCCCAGTTCTGAGCTGTTGACCACATGTACAACCTTCCAAGAGGACTGGAGAGCCTGGTGTACTTCCTAGAGTTCTACCTCAAACCCCATCTTTTCATCCACCTATCCATCCATTCCTCCATCCAACACTTACAAAGTACCCATTAGGAGACAGACACGCTAAGTGTTAGAGTGGGGGTGGAGGGGAGATAATGATGGCACATAGTAGGTGCCTAATAAATATCTGTGGCAGTGAAAGAGGGAGGGAGAGGAGGACAGAAGAGTAGTTCCTGCCCTCAAATTTGTGACGATCTAACTTGGGACGGATACAACCTTATATGGGGGATGAAAGCCATACTTTTGTAGAGCTATGATCTCATTCTGCAAGCCCAGACAAGACACATAACAGAACCAAACCAAAAAAAGTCGACTTCTAACTTCCTTTATAAAAAGTTTTTAATTCACCCAACATTTAGAGAGCCCCTACAATGGGCCGAATGGGGGGCTTAAAATTTCCACGATCTCCCCACAAGTCACAACATGAAACCCAACATGGACAAGAGGAGGGATCTGTGGAAAGAGAAAAGCCAGGGAGTCATCAGGCACCCAGAAAAGACGGATGCTGTTAGTTTCTTTGAATAACTTTGACTTCTTTTTCAAACTACAGCCCCTTTGGTTGATGTTCCTTCAGCACACAGGGGTCCCTGGCTTTGGCTGGATCGGGCGATGGCCAAGCATTAAGCCACAGCAAACCCTCCCACCAGCCCCGCCCTTCTCTATTTCCCTTTTCCAGTTATTCAGGCTTCTTGGGCCATTGCAACCTCGTGTTGCCAAGTGAACATAAATCCGGAGGCCACAGCTCCGGGTTCTTTGAGAAACACTAAGGGACTCTGCAGAGTTTTCCAGGGGGTGCGTGGGGAAGGAAGGGAAAACAGGCATAAGGAGAAAGTTCCATGTGGTTCTTTTAATCACCAGGTAGAAAGAGAGAGGAGAAAGTTCAAACAGAGCCCCGCCAGCCAGGCCGAGAAGCCAGCTCTGAGCTCCACTGTTTGAGCAACTGCTGTTGGCATCACCAGGATTTGTCTTGGCCCAAACCTGTCCTGGGAAACAAGAGAAGCTCACGCTCTTGGAATTCGCTCCCTTAACGATTCACTCAGCAACTTGGCTTCAGCGGACAATTAAAAAAAGAAAAGAAAGAAGAAAGAAAAGGAAAGAGAAGGGAAGGGAAAATAAAGGAAGGGAAGGGAAGCTAGCTAGTCATTGGCCGAGGGAGCACTCCCCAAACTCATCAGCTTGGGCTGGGCCAGGTGGTGGGGAGGAGAGAGAGAGAAGCTTTCTGAAACTCCCATGGGGAGGCTCTCTGTCAACAGCCGCTTCCTGGAGTGAGATCCTCAGCGAGATGGACAGGCAGCGATCTGGAATGTCCGATTGGAATGGCCTCTGCCGTACTCCGCCCCCCCGCTTTGGAGAGAGGCCCTAGAGAACAATGAAGGTGAAAGGTAGCACTCCAACAGCTGTCTGTTAGTGAGTGCTCTCCATGTGCTAGCATCCTACCGGCACCTCCCATCCCTGATCTCCCTGGGTTTTCACAGAGACCTGCCAGGGCGGCCTCGTTAGCCCCAGCGGACAGGTGAGAGAGTTGAGTCCTAATCCGTTAGCCCCATCGTACAGGTGAGAGAGTTGAGTCCTAATCCGTTACTGACCACCCAAGGATACACAACTAATGGATGGGGTGGGGGGCATGCGAGTGTGAATCTGATGTCCCGTGACCTTCCCTCCGCCCCCGCTAGGGCCGTTCTCTTGACCACTCTGCCCTCCTGCCTTTGTTTATTGCTCGATCTCTACGTGTCATCACCGTGCTCTCCCTGATGACATGGAAAAACCGAACAGTCATTCGTTCAATCAGAGAACAAGATAGGACAGTACCTGGAGGCACCCTTCCCCCAGGTCATGAGGCCCTCAGTAGCCCTGGGTGCTTTGGACACGCAGTGGGGAAATGCCACTTGATTAGTAAGGGTCCTAAAGCTGGTGTCCTCAGACCCCTTGCAGGTGCATAGGTAGAATTCAGGGGTCCATGAGTTTAGCTGGAAAAAAAAAATCTTAACTTTCACCCGTCTCTGCTAGAAAGGCAGCATTTTCTTCCATTAAGAATGCAGGTGACAAACCGCTGTAGTATCAGCAGTTCCTGTGATTTTAGTGTCACTAACAGTTAGTGCAGTTGTATCAAAATATTGTGTGTGCTCCTCGCAACTTGGAAATTACAGGATTAAATAGACCAGTGGCTAGATCTTGTTACTCAAGGCGTAATAAAGAAGCACGCGTAGTTCTATTTCCGTATTCTGATGTCTGTATTACAGTATAATCGGTTTCCTTGGCAATCTTGTGTGCTTTATTTTACACATCGAAAAGCAATGCACGGTTCTGTAAAGGAGTCCGAAGTCTTCACCAGCCTGCCCGAGGGATCTGTGACCCTGCCTGGGAAGCCCAGGTGAGGCTTCTGCTCTTGAAAAGTTTGCAGCCTAACAGAGGAATGAGACCAACACACTCATGAATACGTAAGATGCAACCTCAAGTGTAAAAGAGCGAGTAAACTCTCTCTGGGCAAGGATTGCATTTTATTTGTTTTTATAATTTTGTTTTGTTTTGCTTTTTAATCTTCTACCCGTAGCAGTGCCTAATAAGCAATAGTGATAGGTCATCAACAAATAAGGCCAAAGGCATGAGCTCGATCATCTCAGTTTACACCTCTAGCCACTTATCAGCTGAGTGATCCTGGGCCGGTGATGATGACTTTTCTGTGCCTCTCATCTGGAAGATGGGCTTTAAAAAACCCTTTTCTCGATATTAGCGACACAATCCAATGAGATGAAAAGTGCGCATGCGCCTAGGTAATCCAGGGCTTAGCATAAAGTGTGGCAAAGGTCAGTTCAATCCGACAGCAGCCCCCTTGACCCCCACACCTCTCTCCTCTGGGAGATCAACTCTGAGAAACCTGCTCCGCACGCTCCACCCCACGGGTGCAGGTGGGTCACCCTGGGAGGGTCTGCATTGGAGCTCAGGGCCTTGACATCAATGGACGTGCGCGTACCTGCCCCTTTTGGTGTCTCTCGCTAGCTCCGATACCCCACACCACCGCCCCTGCGCGCACCCAGGGGTTAGGATCTGTGAGTGGAGAAGTCCTGCCTTTTGTCGCCAGGGACTGCTTCACCAGCGCGCTCCCGCTCACACATTTGCTCGGAGGATGCCTGTGTCTGCGAGGGCTGGCGGGGACTGGAACAGCCTTTGAAGGTATCCAGCCAACTGAATTTAATTAAACTGCAGTCGCAGGAACCAGCAGCATTTTCCTAAGAAAGCAATACAACTTCTAAAAGTCCCCTGACACTCCTGTGCAGCCCATTTCCTGTGCTTCAGGCTGTGTCATAAAACTGTCCGTAGGGTGGTTTCCGGTCATGACGGATCTGGTTGGCAGGACTTTTTTTTTTTAAGTCAGTATCAACTATCTCATCATGAGGAGCATCATGGCCCTCCCTGTACACTGCATTTATTCTTGCTTCCCAAAGCTGGAGTTATAGGACCTGTATCGTTTCAACTGGTTTCTTGGATGGCCCCAGAGGCTGCTTGCTGTCTTAGAGACTCAAGCTCCCACCAGCTCACCATTAGGACAGCGTCGCAGTCTGGAGCCAAGTGTTGACTATATTACTGAACTAAGTAGGGCGGAGTGGTGGCGGAGGAATACTTCTGCTTCCAAACATATTTTTCAGCCATTCATCCTTCGACAATTGAGCCCTTATTATGTGCTAGGGGCTGGGGCTCTAATGGCCCACAAGACAGCACAGCTCCACCTTCATGGAGCTTTACGTGGTCAACGGAGAGATAGATGCCAAGTACATAAGCAGATAAAGACATAAAACAGTTACAGATTGTTATAAGCGCTAAGAAGGAAGAAACAGATGGCTGGAGAATAGCGGAGGGATATTCTTAGATAAAGTTGAAGAAAATCTCTCTGAAAAAGCGACATTCAAGCTGAGACCTAAAGGGTGAGACTGAACCAGCCACGGGAAGAGAGACAGGGCAGAGGCTATTCCAAGGCAGCAGGAGCATCAAGTGCAAAGGCCCTGGGGTGGAGAAAGCTTGGCAAGAGCTAGGAATCGACAGAAGGTCGGGGTCGCTGGAGCGTAATGAATAAGGAAGAAAGTGGCAAGACATTAGGCGAAGGCGCAGAGACCGTCTTAAAGAGTCTGGATTTCGCTCGAGGGGGTGGGGGTGGGGTCTGAAATGTACACGGGAGGTGTTCCGCGCATGAATTTGTCGGGTGGATGGATGACTTAGAAATAGTCTTCCATGTGGAAGCTCAGGCATCAAAGTCTTTGGCAATTACACCCCCTATCTGAAGTCCTCCAGGACTCATTAGCTGTCTCACTCGGTCAGTCCTTTCGCATATATGCCTATAAAATGATCTCTAAAGAAATGGTTATCAGAAGACCCAAGCTTGGGTCTGCCAGGGCCTGCGCCACCTGGCTCCCAGGGGGCAGCTTCCTCGCTGTAAATGGATTCTCTGTAAATGGAATTCAATGAAATGGTGCCACCGGAATTATGCAGTGGTGGTGGTTGTGTGTGTGTGTGCGCGTGTGCGCGTGTGCGCGTGTGTGTGTGGGAGGGGGGTGGGGAGAGTCTGGGTCCCAGTGCTGACACTCACAGCTGCATGACCCTGGTGGGTTGCAACCTCCCCCTGCGTCTCAGTTTCGCCGTGTGAGGAAGAGCTTAAGGCCGCTCCTCCCTCCCAGGGTTGTTGAGAACTTTCAAACTAAGAAGTGAAAGCACAATCTTCGAACTTGGTGAAGAAGGATCCCTCACTGGGGTCCTAGGATGGGCTTCATGGATCAGCGGATCCCCTGAAATTACATACAAAGTGTGTGTGGTATGTGTGTTCCTGCATACGTCGGTAAGTGCATTTTTTAAATGAAAAAAAAAAAAAAATCCAAATCCCTCTTCCCAGTTTCTCAGAGACCCATGACTCACCAAAGGTTAAAGGCGTTATACGCCTGGCAGCTGGCACTGCTCTTGGCCCTTGAAGTTGCTTTCTTGCTCTGAGATCTAGTTAAACATTTGCTTGTTGGTGCCTTGTTTCCTGCCCTGAGTGTGTAAGCCTATTGGTGGCAGGAGGCTGTCTGCATTGACCCTTCCCTCCCGCCTTCCAGTTGTGCTGACCCCTGGCTTCCCACGGACCCAGAATGGCCAGCAGCGATCCATCGGCCCAGAGCCAAGCCCTCCCCACTGGACACACAGGACACCCCCAGGTCCCTGCTACGCCAGCGGCCAAGAATGGGCAAAATGAGCTAAATGAATGTGTGCTCTTCAGGAGCCAGCAATTGCCTTACTCCTTCCAGGTAATAAGATGTCTTAACTCAGATACACGGCTCCTGCAGGATGCCCCCCAAGGAGTGACAGTTAATGGGGCGGGGGAGACTTCTGGCACCACGTTAGGCCCCTGAGGAAGATGTTCTCGTTTGTGGGAAGAGCAGAAGCAAGAGCTTTTAACTTCCACCACCCACAGAAGGTTGACCCTGGATGGTTTATATGTCTGTGTTCCACACACATCCAGCATAGCACCCAGCACATTACAGGCACTTAACAAAAGCAATAAATAAATAATGGTCATTTCCAGCCCATCCACCCACCACGCCCTCCGGGGACCTTAACACAGTGCGCTCACTCTTAACTGGTTCCCCCACCTCTTCCTGACAAGTAATAAAGTTAATGATACCTTGTGTTGACGTTGCAACTTTCTTCTCAAGGGCTCCAAACACTTGGCTGTAATTATCTCTTCATCCTTATTTCTGAGTTGGATTAAAAAGGTGCGAGTGGGGTGTTCTTCACCGCCCCCCCCCCAAATCCATAGTGTTTCATGGAAACTGAGGCTAGGACAGAAAGGAATTTCTTTGCTCAGATCTGCAAGGCACTGGCAGGTGGGATTAGAACAAGGACCTGCCCACCCCCGCAGACGCCTAGTCCTGAATTTGATCTGTCCTAAGACTATTGAAATATTTTTTTGCCTGGAGGCGAAGTCGATCTTTCTAATGCTGTTAATGTCCCTAATAGCCCCTCAGTTCCTGAGGTTTGAGAAAATCCCTTTGTTTAGGAAGCTATTCTCCCAGAAGAAGGGGTCTCCGACGGTGTGCCTGCAGCCAGACACTGAGAACCTGCTGCCACCTGGACCGCAGCGAATTCCAGTGAAGTCTCTCCAACGCCGTACTTAAAAATGGGTGGGAGTTAGGATTCTGGGTGGGCTTGGATCTGCATGGCAGGCTTTGACTCGTCCACCCTTCTTGGCTTCCTGAACAAAGCCCATGGCGGCGAGAAGCTATACGATGAGAAGATGTGTGGCCCAGAGAGACTAAGAGGTCTGCTCCTGGCTCTAATAAGCTGAATCACCCAAGGAGACAGTGAGTTGGGAGTTTCCAGGGGCCTCGGTTTCTTCGTCAATTAAATGGGTTTCATATTAGCCACCGTCCGTGCCTCATCAGGAGGTTGGCAGCACAAAGCAAAATAACAGATGTGAAAGTGCTTTGGAAAAGTTAGACGCTCTCTTGAGAGGCTGCTGCCATGAACTTGGCGATTCGGGCCGGATGTTGTTCGCTCTCGGCGAGAGGGAAACTCGGGCTCGTCGGTCTGTCATTTTCCAGAAGACACCAGAAGGGAAGTGAGTGTGGTAGGCTGAAAACTGGCCCCCGAAAGACAGCCCCATCACACCCCTGGGACCGGCGAATGTGATCTGACTCGGGAAAAGGGTCTTTGCAGCTGCGATGAAATGAAGGATCTTGAGATGAAGAAATGATCTTGGATAACCCAAGCCGGTTCTAAATGTGATCACACGCGTCTTGATAAAGTAGACGTAGAGAGCAGACGCACACAGAAGAGGAGAAGGCACGTGACCACAGAGGTAGGGATTGGAGGGAGGCTGCCACAAGCCAAGGAGCACCTGGAGCCAGCAGAAGCTGGAAGGGGCAAGGAAGGGATCTCTCTTAGAGCCTTTGGCAGGAGCGTGGCCCTGCCGACACCTCGATGTTGGACTTCTGGCCTCCTGACCTGCGAGAGAATAAATTTCTGTTATTTTAAGCCCCCAGGTTTGTAGGAATTTGTTACAATAGAATACATACAGTGTGCAAACTCTCGTCTCATATTGATAGTGGAGCCAGGACGCCTGGCTCTGCATCCAGCACGTGTCAGATCACATCCCACCTGGCTTCTTCAAGAGGTGGGGAAACAGAACCATATGCTACCCAGGGAGCCATCTCCGAAACTCAGGGACAAGGGCAAAGCACAGCGGCCACCAAAACCGACTCCTTTAGGTCGCAGAGAAGCAGGGGAGAGGGGGCCGTCACACATGTAGAAAATACATCTCATGCATCAGCTGATGCTGGAACTCACAAAATATCCTAGAGACCAAGCCGGCCAACGAGCAGTGTCCTCTGCCAAAAGAGGAATAGATCTGAGCTACAAACTGGACGCCTGGAGACACGAGTCTGTTTCCTCCAGCCAGGAGCGGGTTCCCGTGCCCTGAGCTTCCCCAGTGCAGCACAGACCTCCACTGAGCGAGCGGCTCAGACGCATGTTTGTGGAGGGTGGATTCTTGGAGATGACCTTTCGTGGGTCACAGGGACAATGGCTTGCGTTCAGCTCCTGCCTGCAGCCCTGCAAGGAAGGCCCCCACCACTGGCCGAGTCTTCTCCAGAGGGCCCAGGGGAGCAGGCTCACGTTCGAGGACTCCAAAAATTGATTTCTTACCCAGAGCAGATTTTCCCAAGGCTGTCAGAAACGAGTCCTTCTAACTTCTAGTTCCCCAGTTAGCCAGTCACTGATAAGGGAAATGCCTTCTGAAGTTCTGGCATCTTCCGGTTCCGGTTCCCAGGGTTTCATACAGGAGCGATGGGGGTGCAGCCACACTGAGGCACACGGAGGCAGCAGGATCAGGAGCATGGCAGGCTTTGCAGGTGTCAGTCTCTTCACGGGGAGTCTTAGCCGAGTGCTGACACCTCCCGGTGTTGGACCCGCCCTAGGGGCTTCCTTCTGCAGATGGATCACCTGCCACAGGGTGTGCCCGTTGTGTGTCATCTTGGGTACACACGGGAAATAAGGGATCCGTCTACCCCAAGAGTTCTCAACCTAGCTAGCCACCACTGACCTCTGGGGCTGATAATTCTTTGTCGTGGGACCTGTCCTGTGCATTCTAGGGTGTTTAGCAGCATCCTTGGCCGATAGCGCCCAACCGAAAATGTCTCCAGCATTGCCTGTGCGGCTCTGAAAAGGCGAATCACTCCCAGTTGGGACCCACTGGTCCCCACACACACCTGGTTTCCCTTTTGCCAGGTGATAGAAGCTTCCTCTGCGTGCAGTCACCCCATGACACCTCGGAGTTCGCTGTCCTTCAATATCACTAATGTTTCCCCTCTGTTGGATTGGAAGTAAAAATAAGCATAACAGCGACAATTTAGCGCATGCTTATTTTAAATCAATCACCTCATTTAAAGCCTTGTTAACAACTCTATAAATTATTCCGTTATAATGTGTTATGAGTGAACAGGAGTAATGCGTTACAAAATGAAGAGACAGAAGCGGAGAAAGTCAATGATCTTGGTCAAGGTCACAGAGCTTTTAAGGAACTTGGTCAAGGTCAGGATTCAAACTCAGGCGGCCTAACTCTTAAGCTCCATTCCATGCTGTAACTAAAGAAATATGTAATCTTCGAGATGTGCTTTAGAATTTTAAAAAATTTAACTTTTCACTGACACCATTGGTTCTAAGAAAGTAGGTAATGTTATATTATTAATAATATGATATTTTTTAATTAAAAATTTATTCGATTACAGGCGACATTCAGTATTATATTAGTTTTAGGTAAACAGCCTAGTGGTTAGACATTTATATAACTTAATGTGGTGTTATTATCATCCCCATTTTTTCAGATGAGGACGCTGAGGCTTGCCACGAAGCTATGCGGTTCCTAAAACTTGCATCCTGACCTCCTGCCATAGAATTCAAACTTTTCCTACCATGTCAGGCTGCATCTGAGCCTTGAGAGGAAGAGGCTGAGGATGCAAATGTTCCCTTCAGGTATTGTCACTGCTGTCAGGCCAAGGGATTTAAAACGGGAGGCTCTGATTTTTCACAGAAGCCCTCCTGGAGCTAGAAGTGAATACCCCATGTGTGTTGCTGAGTGCCCGTGTGCATTCTGCCTATTTAATATGGGGTGCAGCAAGCGAACTTGGCTCGGGCCACCAGACCTTTCTAGAGACAGCTGATTCTTTTAAAAGCTGCTGGGAGCTGCTCAGAGGTGGCGGTAGCCGTAGCTGGTCAACCGTAGGTGCTTCTTGGACAGAAATAACAGTGTCGTGGATACTAGTTTCTCCCATAACCCACTCGCTCCCACCAGATGTGTTATCTCGCTGTGTGGGCAGACCCAGTGCTACATCATTTCACTTGAATGGCAGTCCTGTGGGGTAGTCAATATCACTCATGTTTGCTGCTGAGAAGACCGGACTGTTGGACTTGGCTGGTTGCAGCGACTCAGCTGAGATCGGACACCCAGTACGTGGCAGGCCCGAGGGTGGCTGTGGGTCCTCGGACCCAGCTTCCGCGTGCCACCTCCCTCTAGCCCCCGATCCTTCAGCCTTGTTGGAGTCTGAACACAGTGGGCTGGAGCGGAAGCATGGTGCCCCCAGGTCCAGGCCCATCTGGATTTGTCATTCAGCCAACAGATGTTCATCGAGTGCCCACCATGGGCCTGGCATTGCACTAGTGATCGAGATGAACAAGGAGACAAAGTCCCCGTGCAGTGGCTTGAATGGTGACCCAAACCCCTCTAAGTCATGTCTGCATCTGACTCCCCAGAACCTGCGAATGTGACCTTTTTTTTAGAAATAAGTTCTTGGCAGATGTAATCAGGATCTCGAGATCATCCTATATCCTTAAATCCAGTGGCACGCGTGTCCTTATAAGAGAAAGGCCAAGAGAGATTCAACGTCCATGAGAAGGTGGAGGCGGAGACTGGAGTGAGGCAGGCACAAGCCAAGGATCACGGACTGGGAGAGCACGGAAGAGGTGAGCACGGATTCTCCCTGGGCACCTGTGAAGGGAGCTCAGCTCTGCCGACACCTCGATGTTGGCCTTCTGGCCTCCAGCACTGGGAGAGAATCAGAGAATCGGTTTCTGTTGTTTTAAGCCACCAAGTTCGTAGTGATTTGTTACAGCGGCCACAGGAAATGTACCCGTAAGGGGATCATTTTGAGAGTGAAGAAAGGTGTTGGCTGCAAGATGACCCAAGTAGCATGGATGAAAATTCATCGGCGCAGACCCTCGTGTCCTGCCAGAGGGACACGGGCAGGTTCTTCGTGGAAGACACTGAAATGAATGTAGTAAACCTCAACCCTGAACTCCCAGATGTTATAGAAAGGCAGCCGACAAGTCAGCGGGCTAATTAGACAGAGGAGGACGGTCAAGTTGCTCCTGGCACCTTCATGGGAAGGGTGTCGTCAGCCCCAGACTGGTTCATTAATGTCTAAGAATGCCTCATTCCCTCTCTCTCCCGCAAACGTGGACCGTGTGTGTGTTCCATGGGAGGCCTGTGCAGGGCTCCGAAGAGGGGCTACTTGACACGGTCCTGTCCCCGCGGGGAGCAATGTCGCCCCCGTGCTTAGATGCAGCCCCGACATTCACTGGGACGTCCCGACACAGGGACACTGTTAGAATGGTGGGACATTTCTGTCTGCAGCATTTGGTAAACCGCTGCCCGCTGACCTAAGTGCCACCTGCCACCTTGGCTATGGCAGCCCCTCCTCTCCCAGGACCCCATGGAGCTCTCCAGGACCCGATAACTAAAAAGATAATGGCCCCTTGATACAACAGAGGGGGCCTCCAGGGTCCCGCTTCTGTGCTACAGCCCAGATCTGTTCCTACTGGTAATGTCCCTGCCGCCCGAGTGTCATAGATTTTGAGTATCATCGCCGATTGGACCTCAATGCCAAGAGAGTGAGAGGCTGGCTTCGAACCTGTGTGTCTCAGCCATTTAACCCTAGTTAGTCATCTTGAAATTGCATGGCTTCAGCTCAAGGAAGATGAGTGAGGGTGGACTGATCTGCCCTTGTCACTCCATGCCTTGAGAGAAGCCTCGAAGATGTCACCATTTCCTCCAGGGGCATGGATAAGGATCTACAGAGAGCTCTGGGACCTAGACAAGCAACCGCATGCTCAGGTCCACCCCTGCAAGTTGCCAATTCAAAGAAACATCAAAAGCCAAAACGAGGCTGTGAACCTCACTGGATGTGCGCCTTGCTAAAAGTCAAATGTCTGGAGCCGGCAGGCAAGGAGGCAGGGCCAGACCTGGGAGTCCAGGTAGGGGCGGTTCCAGATGGACCTGAGGTTGTCAATTCAACTGCCCACAAGAGCTAGGCAGCTAAGTTAATTAGAGAAGCAGCCGCCCCGACCCTGACACAGGGACAGCCTTAACACACTTCCAAAAGCCACGTCTATAATTCTTGCAGCATAAATTGCATTTTCGTGGTGGGAGGCCTTCTGGCCCACAGATAGGTCAGGAAATGGGTGTAGGGACCACAGAAGGAGTTTCTATCTTCCTTCTTTAGCTTTCTCTATGAAGCCAAGGGGCCAAACACGAGAGCTCCTGGAGTCATTCCATGGGTTTTGTGAAAAGTGAAGCTGAACAAATACCTTCCACAGGGGATTAAGCTGGAGGCAACATTGTTACTGTCATCAGCATTGTTACTACTATGTGGGTGAGGATGTCGCATCCATGGGAAGACAACGTTCGCAATAGTTCCAGAAACCAAAGATGGAAATGACTGTCCGGCATCACTGAACCACTGATTCATTCTGTGAATATTTTTGCAGATCCGCTATGTGCAGCCTTTGGGGACCGTGGCGGAGAACAAATTGGAATTAGTCTCTGCCCTTCTGGTACACTGAGCTCCTACTACGTGCCAGGCCCCTCCCAAAAATGATGTCAGATAATCCCTACTACCTCTGCTTATTGAGGGGTTTATGCTATGTCAGGGACAGTCAAGTTCAAGTACATTCTTGCAACTAATAATAGCAGACACACAAATCGATCTCTTGCTATGCGCCAAGCACATGGTGGGTGCTTTGTGATGGTTATTGGAGCTAAACCCCCAGCAACCTCTCCGGGCTAAACTTTTCATAATTTGCTCATCGATGATTTCTTTGGCATTGCTTTTCAGTTCTTAGAAAATACTGTATTAACATATGATTTACTCTGATTATTGAGATTTTCGTCTGGCCCTTAAGTTTCTCAGGGCAGCAGGTGCCTCACTGGCCTCACCCTGCGTGGGGCTCAGCTCCGTCCCCCGGCTGGCTTTTCTTGAGGGCTCCCTCCGCTTTCCTGCATCTCCTCTTATCCTCCCCACGGTCCGAGGCGGCAAAGCCTTATCACCGCCCCTGCTGTGCCGATGAGATACCGCGATCAGAGAGGTCAAAAGCTTTGTTCGAGGTCACACAGCGGAGGGGGCGGGAACTTGAACCCAGCCGAGCTTCTTCAAGGGAGGGAGGGAGCTTCCCGCGCTGGGGACAGCTCGGGCTCAGGCAGGGGACTGATTTTCTTCAGTCTTCCGGGGAATTCCTGCGGGGCCTGGGAGGCGGGGATCGAAGCCCTCCGAGCGCCCAGTAACGCCTGATTCCAGCTTTCCACGATCCCATTGTTTCCTAAGACACGGTCCCGTGGTTCCGCGGGGTAGTGAGCCTGGGCCGGGACCTGGGCCTGGGGAACCCGGAGTGGGGGACGCAGGGACACTGCGCTTCCGAGGAGGGTTCCCCACAGGCCCAGCGCGCGGAGCCAGGGTCCTCACTGCGCCCGAGCGACTTTGGGGGGAGGGGTGTGCGAGGA
>NW_006433949.1:3204150-3210521 GCF_000325575.1 Pteropus alecto | reverse complement strand
GCATCTCGGGGCGGGGGGCGCGGGGCGCGGGAGGGGACCTGCGCAGGGGGAGCCGCTCAGCGCCAACCCCTGACTCTGACTTCACTCCTTGAACAGGCTTGAGGAGCGTGCACGGCTCTTTTTCTGTTGTTTTGTGCTGATGGAAGAGACAAAAGGCTGCCGGGGAGGGGGTCAGGGGGAAGGACAGGGATGGGGAAGAGTCATCGGCCGAAGGAGCCGAGAGCGCCGCGGGCGAGAATGAGATGCGGCGCGGGAGAGTTTGTTGGGCGCCGACCCCCAGCCCGCGCGTCGCACGGATTTACATCACGATTCCTATGAGGTTTGGGGCTTCTCTTTCTCTCCATTTTTACACGTGAGGAATCGGAAAAACAGAGAGGATGAGTTGCTTACCCAGAGCTGCTCAGCGAGGACACCGTGGAGCCGACATCTGCTTCCGCCACCAACAGTACACGTTACTTAAATTTGTTTTTTCTTATCTATTTTGAAAAGCACATAAAAGATTCTCCTCAGAGACTGATGACCCGTCGGCTTTAGTGTGACAGTGAGAAAGTTATAAGATGACATATTTCTTTCCAAGGTTTTCTAGTTCGATTTTCGCTGTACCTGAAGAATCTTACATCTGCCATATTTCTCGGTGGTGTCCTTGGAAGTCTTATCACCCTGAAGGCCACGTAGGTCCTGTGCCCAGGGTCGCGGGATAGAAGCTGAGAGAAGCAAAGAGAGATGCCAGCAGCCGCCCGGACGAGCTGAGCAGTGGTTAGAAGTGACTAACTTTGGGGGATACCAATAGCAACTCTCCCTTCTCAAGCATCCGCTGTGTAGTTGTCTGCACCTCAAACAATTCTTCATCGGAGGCTTTCTTATCTCCATTTTAAAATGTGGAAACTGACTCAGAGAGCTGCAGCGACTTACCCAAGGCCACACAGTGAGACCATGGTAGACATGGGATTCAAACCCAGGTCTGTCTGACTCCAGATCTCACATCCCTTTCATGGAGCTATGCACACGGTGCTAAACAGTGATCACATCATCTGTTCCAGAAAGCACCAAGAATTAGCGTGGTGGGAGGTCAGATGTCTTGCTTCTGTCCACACGACAAAGCCTTTGCCATCTCTGGGGTGTGGCCCGATTGCAGGAAACTTAGGGCACTCAGTCCTGACCCTTTCGAGCCTGGGGTGGTGCTTTGACCTCTCTTGGTGACGGCTGATTGAGAACATTCTAGGGCAGCATTTCCCAAAGCATGTTACATGAAACACGTCCAGAATTGTTCATGAAACGGCAGGCTCCGTGATCAAATGATTTCGGGAGATTTGGGGTTGAACAAACCTGCTTCTTCACTGCAGGACTTTTCAGAGCCTTTAATGTGCTCACAGGCATGTGATCTCCAAGTGGGTCAGTAGTGAGAAGCATTTTCCAAATCATGGAACTTCCCGCCCCCAGCCCCTGCACAGAGCATTGTGCAGGACCCACATGGGGAAACATGACTTTGTGCATTCGGTAACTCACACCTTTAGAATTCTGGCCTGGATGTGGGGTAGAGCTCGTCCTCTACCTTGCTGCCTACTGTCTCCTTTTCATTGAGAGAGACATTTTAAAGTCCTGCTCACAAAAGCATTCATGCTTGAGCAAGGAGCCCCAATTGTGTATTTCTCCAAAGCATTGCCAACCACACCCTTCAATCAAAAATATTTATTAAGCCCTTGCTCCTGCCCAGACCATTATAGGGGATTTGAAGACTTACAAGTAAGTGAAATGAACTAGGTGATATAGGGGGCATGTTTAGCACTCAGCGAACGGTGGAGTTAGTGTTGGGGTTTCTGTTACCGGCACCGCTGTGAGACCCAGTCCCGGCTCTCTTGGAACTCACAGTCTGATTGAAGAAATAAAATACACTCACCCTGCACAATAACTAACAGCTTGGTACATCAGTGACAAAGGCCAATTGCAAATATTTTGGAAGCATAGCAATTCTATATTCCCCAAGCACAGTTTAAAATTTTTATTAGATGTTTAATTATAAAATTAATACAATGCCTATTGGAAAAAAAAAAAACAAACTCTTTAGAAAGCAGCAAATAAAAAAGCAAAAAGTTTCTGTTCATACTCTATTCCACCATCCTTGACTCCCTAGATGTAATCACTGTTAACGCACTGTGTACCCTTCCAGACTTTTCTTTGCATAAACAAACATGTAAATATGGAACTTTTTTTTTACAAGAAACTGGGTCATAAGACACACTGCCTGTAACCTACTTTTTTCCACTTAACTATTCACTGTAGACCTCTTCTGTCTAATCCACGAAGATCAGCTTTCCCCCACTCCCAGCTGCCCCCACAAACCCATCCCTCGGGCACAGGTTAGCTGGCTCACTTTGTGAACCCTTGAGGAGGGAAAAGCAGTAAGAGCTGGCTCATCTGCTGGACACCTACAGCGTCCCAAACGCATGTGTCCTGGGGGACTGGGAAAGATGGACAAGCACTCGGATGTAGGGAACAGCATATGCTAAGGTGTGCAGGTGGGGAGGCAGGTGAGCAGTACCAGGTGAGGGAGAAGTACCCATCCCTTTACAATGCTTTGAGACCATCCCATTTTCCACATGTGGCCACAATTTATTTGCCCAGTCTTGCTCATTTCGAAATGCTTTTTATGTAAGAGATTGAAACATTGCCAGTCCGGTGTGGCTGGAGCATAAGCACCTAGAAGGGTCAGGTCTCAGTAGGGTTTTATCCAGCATCCTCTCCCCGTGTGTGCTGTGACTAGAAAATCTATTAGCCAGTTTCGTGATTGTTTCCAAAGGCATGGTGAATCAGCCGGTGTGAAATTCTTTTACTTAGAAGCGCACAAATGGGAAACTCGGCGACACAAATGAGTGACTTGAGCATGTCACCAGCCACTTGTCACGTTCATTCACACACTCAAGGGGTCAGTTGTAGCTGCAGTTAGCTGGTTAACTAGCATTTGTTGGGCTCTCAGGAGCTGCTAAAATGTAGCAGTGGTAGCAACAGGAGGGGTTCCAACGGCAAGAGCAAAAATTGGGGAATAGGGGAGAGGAGGTCCCTTTAAGAGTTTCCCTGGGAGGCAGTGAGGAATTAGAAAGCGATCATAATTAGTCTTCAGAACGAAATGCAATGGACCAAGTGCCAGACGCTCATCCTGTCTCGATGCTGTGGACTCGACCAGACAGGTCCTCCTTGCATTCTGGCCCTCCGGTTTTCTGCAAGGAGGCCCGGAGACTCTATTAAAAAGTCCCAATAGCTGAGATTCTCCAGGATCAGCAAATCCACAGAAGACCTTAAATCAGCAGAATCTGCCGGCTTTCAGCTTCAGTGGCTGGTGTGCAGCGCCTTTCAATTGTCTCCATTCAGTTCCTCAAGTGGATCTCATAGGCTGAATGAGATCTTTATCATTTGTCACAGGGGTGATGCATGCTGGGCCTGCCACAGCGGAGTCAATCCCTGCCACATAAAGACATCAGCAGCTCGACAGGGCCCAGCCCCTGCCCAGTCGCCTCATATGGGATGCATTGTCTCAGCCGAGAATGCGAGACACCCCTGGCCTCACTTACCTGCCCCGGAATGGCATCACCTCTTTTCCCATTCTGCCACAGCCCTCCCAGTGCCAAACTCAAAACCTCAGGCAATTGGAGTGGCTCATTAGCTGAGTCATCATAACCCAGCAGGCGGCTGTAGATAGGTATTGGGGAGGCACCCAGATCTGGGGGCTGTCCCAGCTGTGCCCTTGGGCGCAGAATGCTCGGAGCCTCTAGTATAAATGTCATGGTAAACCTCCCAGCATTCTTGAAATAGTGAAATGATTTAGGTAAAGTGGAGACTTAGGCTGAAGCATGCATAACTGGTTCATAATAGCATGTCCCATTTCTAGAAAAACTCACACCATTAAGGCTTCTGACATTATTATAATAATAGTAGTAATAAAAACACATATTGACACAATAATGTGATTGTACTTAATGCCACCTAGCTGTACACTTAAAAATGGTTAAAATAATCCAATTTGTTATGTATATTATTCTATAATTTAAAGTGGTACTTCCTGTGCAACTGCTCTATGCTGAGTCTTTTAACTGCCCTTAGTCCACACAACTCCAGCAGGTGTCTCCATTTTAAAGATGAGGTGATGGTCTTCGAGCCACCACCTAGCTAGCAAGTAGCCGAGTCAGGATTCAAACTATGTCCATCTGAGTCCAAAGCCTGTTCTCTTAACTTTGGCATTTTGATGTCTCGTTTGACAAAGGGTGGTATTGTTGAATGCCTATGCAGTATATCACAGTGGATCATGACTCCATTCATACATTCAGTCACTGGACTCGGGTGAGTACCCAATGGGTACCAGGGATTATATGAGACAGTCTGATCACAGGCAGGAGCCAGGTAGAGGAATAAACAAAATAATGAACCCATTAGAAATGGAGAGAGCTGTAGATAGTGGACCATGAGCCGTAGAGTCTTCGCAAAGAAAGAAACATCCGAGCCGAATTGTGCAGAGTGTGGTGACTTTTTCCAAGGAGTGGAAGAGGAGATGGTGTTGGCCAAGGCATTGTGGCTGAGAATAAAAGGCTAGTACATGGAGCAGACTGCAGAAGGGCTCAGAGGACGGAGTTTAAGAGTACGCCAGGGCTCGACGGTGTAAGTAGAGGAGGCTGGATGGTGTCTTGAAGCATGGGGAAGCCTCAAAGATTTTGAAGCAAGATCATACCTGTAGAGCTACAAGGAGAAGGTTCCACTTCATTATGGTGCAGGGGGTTGGGGCTGGGGAGGTCATGGTAAAAACAATGTAATGGAAATGAGCTAAATGGCTACCAAGTGATGAATAAACACAGTGTAGTATGTCCACGTTGTATATTTCACAATGGAATATTATTCAGCCATAAAAAGGAATGAAGTATTGATACATGCTGCAGGATGGATGAATCTTGAAAACATTAAGCTAAGTGAAAGAAGACAGACAGAAAGACCAAGTGATATCATATCATTTCACTCATAAGAAATGCCCCAAATAGGCAAATCCATCGAGACAGAAAATAGATCACTGGTCATCTCGGGCTGAGGGTAGGAAGGAAATGAAACTGACTGCTAATGTATAGGGTCTCTTTTTGGGGTGACACAAATGCCCTGGGATTAAATCTATGCACAACTTTGAGAATATATTAAAAACCACTGAATCGTATGCTTCAGAATGGTGAACTTTACAGAGTAGGAATTGTATCTGAATAAAGCTGTTATTAAAAAACAATATAACAGCACAAAATAGAAGTTGTAAACATAGAAATCACCTATAATCCCACACCACCCCCAGCACATAACTGTTTTCCTTTCGTGCATTTTCTTCTTTGTCCCTGCACTTCCATATATTATATGGACCATATTGGAGAGTATCATTTTCTATTCCTTTTTTAACTTACCATTTCATCACAAACATTGGTGCACGTTCCTGGGAGGTCGCTAGAATCGTTTTCAGATCAGAGTCTTAGGAAGATGTATGAATTCATTCGACACATATTTTCTGAGCGCTTATCATGTGTCAGGAACTGTTCTAGGCACTGGATAAGGTCCGTGTTCTCATGGAGCTTATATCCTGATTGGGGAGACAGACGACAAATAAAAAAATAAATGAGCAAGAAAGTTTCTGAGAGTGAAGAGTATGCTGTAAACAGAAATCCAGCAGGGAAATGAGACAGAGAGTTCCTGTAAACAGGCGGGGCATGGAAGTAACTTACAAAGGTTGGTCGGGGATAGAGGTGACCTTTGAGCTGAGACCTAGTTGAGAGGGGACGCTCGCTATGTAAATATCCGAGAGGAGGTGTTCTTGGAAGAGGATGCAGCCTGTGCAAAGGCCCTGAGGCAGCAACGTGCTTGGCCTGTTTTAAGAACAGTAGGAGTTTGAGTGGCCATACGAAGGGCAGATTTGGGGAGGGAGAGACATGGCAAAGACGCCAGGTAGGTGGGCATGGAATTTGAATCATCTGAAGCTACCATGAACAGACGACGCGCTGGCCAGGAGCAGGAACCCATGAGTCCTAGTTCAAGTCCAGTCCTCGTGTAATTGTCAAAGTTGCTTTCTGGCCTGAGCTTGGAAAGAACCTCAGAGCAGGCCCCGGGGCAGAGCTGGAGCCGGCCATCTGCTTGGTGCCCTGGCTTTGTGGGGAGCCCCGGTACTTTCCGTGAAGCCACACCCGGAGAGCCCTGCAGGCCTCCAAAGCCTGGCCAGCGTGTGGGCAGAGCCAGCAAGTGCCAACCTGACAGCTGATGGCAGCCCGGCCCCTCCCCGCCACCTCACCACCTGCACATCAAAGTGGCGATGCTCCTGGCACATCCGCTTCCTCTGGCCCTGAATCCAGGGAGCCGGCCCT
>NW_006433949.1:3184487-3204103 GCF_000325575.1 Pteropus alecto | reverse complement strand
TTGTAACTCCCTCCCCGCCTCTCAGATCACAGGCTTGCTTGGGAGACAGACCCAGCTGGGTCAGGTCCCCTGTGAAACTTGCACAGCTCCCCGATTCCTGCTTGGTGATACTCATTATCCTTTGGATTAATTACTTAATATCTGTCTTTCCGTATTGACTATAAGCTCCAGGAAAGTAGGAGCTATGAATCCACAGCGTTTCGTGCATCCTGCAGTGCTGTCAATAGAAACAGGACGTGAGCATGGGTGTAATTTAAAATCTACCAACAGCCACATTAAAAAGTAAAAAAGCAAAACAAAACAGGTAAATCGAATTTTATTAATATATTTTATTTAACGCAATATATCCAGAATGTTGTTATTCCAACGTGGGATCAATACCAAAAAAAAAATGTTAATAAGATGTTTTACATTTTTTATCTTCATACTAAGTCTTTAAAACCTAGTGTGTATTTTATATTATAGCGCATCTCAATTCAGATGCTGAATTTTCATTGGAAATGCTTGATCTTATTTATATTTCGTAAAATTTACGGGGACAGTAAATTCATTTACCCAAGTTGTTCCAAACACACGTAAAAGTTTTCCAATAGTTGAATGAGTAGTTTTTAACTTTAAATTTAAATTAAATAAAATTACAAATACAGTCCCTCGGGCACACTAGCCATCTTTCAAGCGCAATGGCCTGTGTGGCTAATGGCTAACACATTGGAAAGCAAACATATAAAGACTCCTATATTTGCTGAGTGAGTGGATTAATAAATCGGGCTTTCATCATTTACCAGTAACATGACATGGGCCCTGGGGTGATTTTTAAACACCCACAATTTCTTCGAAACTCCTCCTTTCCAAAGGTGGAGGCTGATTTTTCTCTCCTTGAGTGTGGACCAGGCTTAATGACTCACTTCTAAGGAATGGAATGTGGCTAAGTGACAGTGGGACTTGCAAGAGTAGGTCATAGGGTGTGTTTTGGGTCTGTCAGCCTCTGCCCAAGCACCCACCTGTTCTCTGTTTTGAACTTAGCCCCCCCAGAAAGATCTAACAGCTCTCCACTCACTGTGCAATGGAAGGCACCTCCTTTGAGCAGCCCTGTCACACAAGATCACCTCTGAATCTCGGTCTTTGGGTCAGTCCATGCCTGGTCCAGTCTGCCCTAGTCTGGGTGGCAAAGTCATGAGGTCACGAGGTCAATTTTCCTCAGAAGATGGTCAAAGCACGGAGGATATAATAGTCTTGTCTCAGCAGTGACCTTAGGCGAATCCGCTAATGAACGTGGGCCTATTTTCCCTGTTTATCAAATGATAGTTGTCCTTGAACCAGCCGTTCACGTAGCTTCCAGAACTCAAGGAGGAGGCTCACAGAAAAGCTCTTTTCCAACTGAAATGTCTCATTTAAATATTACTGCTGTGACAAAGGCAACTTCCTTCTTACATCAAGTAGAAAATGAATGGGACTCTTAATCAGAACTATCCTCTTCCAAAAAGTCACAGAGGCTTAGGACACTGGACCTGTTTTAAACACCAGTGAGATGAAGGAGATCAAGTTGGGTTTAAAAAAAAAAAAAAAGCCGTTTCTTGCCTGTGGCGTTTTTTAGCTTGTGCATATCATCCCTGTAATATTTCTTCTTCCTTTTTTTGTTAATGGCTTGGGGGTTTGAACACTGTTTTGTTCAGCCACACGGGGAAATGTTTAATGAATCCTTGTTAATATTCATTAAATGATGTTAATATTTTCGTGGGGGGGAGGCCCCACTGCCCATCCGGTGGGTCTCGGAACGGCAGCGGTGGGGGGGAAGCAGCCCACCATTTGATTTGTGCTATTTGTTTTCCATTTCGATTGCCCTATTTTCTGAGACCCCCGGTGATTTGCAAGGGCCAAGAGTGGAGGCAGAGCTGGCTTCTTTGCCTCCTTTCCCCAGATTCACAAAGGCACGTTAGAGAGTGGTGATTTTGAAAATGTGTGTACCCTACACCCCAGCGACCACACTCCTTGGTATGTACCTCCGAGAAACCCTCACACGTGCACAAAGACACATGCAAGGAATGCTGGTGGCAGCTCGGCTTGCAATCGCGACAGAATGAGAAAACACCAATATCTGTTATCAAGCGAATGGAGAGACATGGAATATTCATACTAACAGATTACTAGACGGTAGTGAAGATGAATGACCAGGCCAAAGTACTAGCAGGAGTGAATCTTTTTTTGTTAAGATATAATTCACACATCATAAAATTCACTCTTTAAAGTGTACAATGCAGTGAGTTTCAGTATAGTCACAAAGTTGTTAATCCTCAGTACATCTTCATCACTCTTAAAAGAAACTGCATATCCATTAGCAGTCACGCCCACTCCTCCACACCCGGAGCCCCAAGGGGCCCCTAATCTACTTTCTGTCTCTGTGGATGTGCCTGCTCTGGACATTCCCTAAAAATGGGATGGTACGATATGTGGTCTTTTGTGCCTGGCTTCTTTCGCTTAGCATGATATTTTCAGGGGTCATCGAAATCATAGCATGCGTCAGTATTTCATTCCATTTGATGGGCGAATAATATTCCATTGGACGGGTAGACCACATTTATTTATCCTCTCATCAGTTGAGTGACATTTGAGCTGTTTGTACTTTTTGACTATTATGAGTAAATCTGCTCTACACATTCCTGTATAGTTTTTTGTGTGGACATACATTTCCATAATCTTGAGTATATACCTCGGAGTGGAACCGCTGAGTCATATGGCAAGTCTATGTTTCACTTTTTCAGAAACTGCCAGACTGTTTTCCAAAGTGGTTGCACCATGTTACATTCCTATTGGCAATAGCAATATTCCAAGGTTTCAATTTCTTCACATCCTCACAAGGTTGAATCTTACAGACATGATATAGAGGGAAGAGAAAAGCAAGTTGCAGACGAATCTATTCAGCATGATCCCATTTCTACAAAATTTAAAAACATGCAAAACAAGACCACATATTACGTAAGTCTACACTATGTGCAGTTAAAGTATAAAAAAAAAAGTCATCGTAAGTAGAAACACCAAAATATGGATAATGGTTCCCACTGGGGCGAGGCGGTGGGGTGAGCACAGTAAGCTCAGGTGACGTATGGGGTGTTCATTACATAGGTATTGTTTTATTTCTTAATCTAGGTGATGATTCGTGGAACTTTATATTTTGTTGTACATTTTTAATTTTTCCTAATAAATTATTACATTAAAATTTATTTTTAGGGAGGACATGTTTATTATACAGGTATACCTACCTTTAAGCAGGCTCACTCTGAGAGTCTTACAGAACTGGAGAGTTTCAAAACTGGAAAGTCTCCTGAGGGTTTTGAGTCAGCTTTACCTTCTCGGTGCAAAGTTTTCCCTGCCCAGGCTGGCAGTGTTGCGTGGTGTCAAAAACATTAGCTTTGGGATCTTTATGTGTAAAGAGGACCCAACGTAAAGTAGCTGTAGTGGTTTTAAATCCAAAAATTCTCCAACACGCCTCCCTTTAAGAGGCAGAACTCATTCCTCCCCGCTTGAGTGTGGGCTAGCCTATGTGACTTGCCGCGAGGGACGAGAACAAGGCAGAAGTGACAGCGTGTGATTTTAGAGACTAGGTTGTAGAAAGCCCTGTGGCTTCTTCCTTTCCCGCTTGGTTCGCCCACCCTGGGGAAAGCCAGCCACCATGTTATAAAGACACTCAAGCTGTCCTACAGGGAGGAACTTCTGCCCACAGCCGTGAGTGAGCCGTCTTGGGAAAGACTCCTTCAGCCCCAGTCAAACCTCGAGATGGCTGCAGCCCTAGCCAGCGTCTTGGCTGCAACCCCGTGAAAGACCCTGAACCAGAACCTCCCAGTTAAATTGCTCCTAGCTTCCTGACACTCCAAACTGTGAGATAATCGATGTTTGTTGTTTGTTACATAGCAACAGATAACTTAAACGAGAAGGGACTTATTATCTCACATAACCAGTTTCTTGAGGGAGACTGTTCCAAGGTGGTTCAGTCAGCGACACCTTGATGTCTTCGAAGATTCACATTCTTTTCATCTCTTCACTCTGCCTTCTTGAGGGCATTGGCCTTTGTCTTCACATTTGTCCTTTCGTGATCTCGAGGTGGCTGCCACAGCTCCAAACACCACATCCCTCTACACCGAGTGGAAGAGGAGAGGATACTTTACTGACAAATGCCACAGTAGACTTCCTCCGACTCAGGCACGTCACATACTCCTGCCCACCGCCAAGCGGCATGGGATCACTTCAACTAACTTGGACTAATGTCATGCGCCTGTGGTGGCTGTGGAGATGTGCCACTCAGATCTCCCTTCTGGAGAACTTGCAGAAGTAAAGGTAGTTATCTGACAGCCTACAGGTGCCACACCTTCGGATCCACTGCCATGTTCGTGCAGATGCCCTGCTCAACCTGGGCTGCTCCCAGACATGGTGGCGGCCCCAGATCCGGGCCGTTTCTGTCCAGTGTGTGACTCTAACTCCACATCAGCCTGGCTGAGACATTCTCAAAGTTTCGCTGCCATCTGAGGCTCCTCTTATCCAATCCTCCTTCTTTCCCTCTCTTCCTTCCCAGATGTAAGTCCAGCTTTGCAATCGGAAGCCTTGCCCTTCCTCCTCCTGCTCCCCCATCCTTCACAGGAGTCTCCCTAATAAACCTCTTCCACGTCTAATACTGTCTTGGCATCTGCTTCCCAGAGGACCCAGATTGCCATGTATCCCTGTGGGTCTAGGAATAGGCCTCATTCCCTACAAAGGGAATGGTGTACACCCAAACAGAATCAGGAAAGAGGGGTACGCGAGAACAGCTGTGGGATAGGTAGGTATCCTGCAGGGCATGTGCAATGTCATAAGGGCCGGAGTGCCAAGTATTAACCTTTCTGGTCTCAGCCTCCTCCTCTGTAAAAACGTGTCCTAGGACGCTGGACCACTTGAAGTGGCATGTGTTAAGCTCCTAGCACGTAACAATAGCTACCATTTGAGTAGCTCTTCGTTTAAGGCACTCTACATAGCTATTTTTTTTTTTTCTTTTGAGATCTCTTTTAAAGCCATTAAATAGCTCATTTGACCCTCACAATTCCCCTTTGGGGTAAATGCTATCTGTAACTCCTTTTTTTGCTTTTTTCTTTTTCTTTCGTTAACTGAAACTGAAAATCAGAGAGATTAAGCAATTTGCCAGACCCACCTGAGTCAGTGGCGGGACGGCTATGGAGCACAGACGGTCGACCTGGTTCTAATGCTAGTGCCATGATGCTTAGGGTGGCACTGGGCTACCTTGTACAGTGTCAGGGCTTTACAAACGCTGGTCCATTACAGGGGCCGTCTGGCGTGATGAGTGCTAACATGTACTGAGCACTAGCTGTGTGCCAGGCACTTTAAATAAATTGTCTCATTGAAACTTCACCATAATCTGTGGAGGGAGGGTTTTCGCAGCCCATTTTACAGCCCAGGAGACAGATGCACAATGAATAAGGGGTGAGGCTGGGATTCTGGCCAGGCAGTCCGACCGTAGAGTCGACCAGCAACCACTGCCCTGTCTCCTGTAAGGAGCCGGGGCTTCCAAAACAAACAAACAAACAAAACAAAACAAACAAACAAACAAAACAAAAGGGTGAGCCTACTCGAAATCCCTGCTCTACCCATGAGCTCTTGACATTGGGCAAAATACTTAATGTACCAAGCCTCAGTCTCCCCATCTCTTAAACTGGCGATAAATACCACCTAATTCAAAAGTTGAGTTTTTGTGTATGTGTGAGATTTAAATAAGAACCTATCTTTAAAGCCAGAGCAGTGCCCGTTACACTAGGAGACACCTAATTAATTGTCACAGGATTCCGGGCGTTGTTGACATTTATCTCCGATTTTGGTCTTTACAGAAATCGTAAATCTGGTTCTGATGATCACTTCATGCACAGATTCTTCCCAAGGATTCATTGTCTTTTTCTTTTATCTAGTCTCTAAAACATGATCCAATTTACAAAACGTTGACTTACAGCTTCTCTCGAAGCCCAGCTGGTGCATAAAAGGATGCGCTCTGCAGCACTAGGCACCACAAAGCACAGGCCCCCAGGGGCCTGGCAAGGAAAGGGGTCCTCGGTTGTTTTGCATGGTAAAGGATCCTTTTGTAAATGAGTAACACTAGATCATGTATCTGTTGGAACAATCCAGACTTTCTTGTTTAGAGCAGAGCCCCCAGCTTCTAATTCCCACAGGGGAGGCCAGCAGAATAAAAAGCCAATTGCCATACCTCCGGCTATATTCCAGGATTCCTCAGGGGCACAGGGCCCTGGCAGTCGCCCCCACTCAGTTCCCTGGGCCGTATAATGGGCATGAATATTCGCTTTCTGTAGTATCCCACATCTTGCAGGATAAATGGACCCAAGCATGTGAAAATAGTTGAAGTGGTCAACATTTGTAGAATCCGAATTGATTTAGTCATTCACATCACTCAGTAAGAGCTTTTTGAGTGATTCCTTGGATGTAAAAGAAATAAAAGACATGATCACTACCTTTCCAGAAGGTTACTGTCCAGTCAGGAAGACACTGCATTACATGGGGCAGTATGTATTTCTTAAGGCTTGGTTAAACCCGTTTTTTTCTCTATATACACTCAACTATTTCATGTTCTGATATTATTTGAAACTTCAAAGTAAATGAAACACAGCCAGGAAAAAAAAAAAAGGCAGTTAAAACAGTGATTGCAGCAAGAAAAATGAATATATATGTCCACATAAAAATTTGTACCCAAACGTTCATAGCTGCATTATTCATAATAACCGAAAGGTGGAAACAACCCAAGTGTCCATCGGTGGACGAACAGGTAAACAGAACATGGTGTAGCCACACAATGGAATATTATTCGACCATAAATAGGAGGGAAATACTGACTCATGCTACCACATGCACGAAGCTCGAAAACATTATAGTAAGTAAAAGAAGCAAGTCCCAAAAGATTATGGACGATATGATGTCATTCCCCCAAATTCCAAAACAGGCAAATCTGTAGAAACAGAAAGTATATTAGTGATCGCTTAGGGATGGGGGGAGGGGAGTGTTGGAGATTGGAGAATTAAAAAAAAAAAAAAAGCTGACCGTGCATGTCCACCATCCCTCATTAGTCTTCTTGCACCCAGGGACAACCATTAAGCAGAAATACATATCCCAAAACTTGGAAGGGTTATAGGAGATACTAGAGCAGTGTGGGCTAACAGGATTGAGGGCACCTTAGAATGTGGGAATGAAAGAAAAAGTAGAACATTCACCTGTGAGGGAGAAGACAGGAGATGGAGCCTTGGGGGAGGAGCCCAGGGAGCACCCAGGAAAGGTCCAGAATTGAGAATTAACAGAGCAGTTCTGGGGGATGGTGAAGGGACTGGTCTGGCTGGAATGGTAGGTTCGTTTGAGGAGGAAACCAACAGATGAGGTCAGCGTGCTGAATGGAGGGGCGGGTCATAGGGGTCCTCAGTTCGGGGGGCTCTCAGAGGATATGAGCAGGGGGCTGACATGATTTCATGATGTCAGATGCAGTGAGGCCGTCCTTATGCTAGGCAGGCTTTCCACTGACACAGACACACACACACACAGCAGCAGCAGCAACGGCATGAGTCCCTGAGCTCGAACGTTCAAGTTTTTTTGAAAGAAGCAATCAGTGGCCTAACCTAGGGTGGGGAGTCCTCAGAGATCCATTTCTCGGACCTCCTGTTTTCAGAATTAGGCAAAAAGGTGAAACTGAGCCCAAACGACTTCGTCTGGACCCCCTGCACAAATAAATTGTACCCCCTTCTCCAGAAGGTAGCTCCTGTGAGAGTCTCTTGGGCAGGCTACCCCTCCTCCCATCCCACCCCACCACACCTCGGTGCTGGGGGGAAGGGACCAGAGAGTGAATCCTCACACGGAGGAAGCCTGGGTCTGTACACTTCCGCCAGCTCTGGCCTCAAGACTCAGGAGGAGATTGGCCAAGTGGAAGGAATGTGGGAAGAGGAGGGCGGGGCTGCGGGAAGGGCACAGGGTGCCCTCAGGAGACCAAGGGCAGGGGAGGAGAGCACAGCACCCACAGGCCAGGTGTGAATGCTGGGCAGAGTGTTCCTCCCTCACTGCGCAGCCCCGGCTGCTTGAATAACCGTATAAATCTGTGCACATCTCGAGAGGGAGCCCCTAGGCTCCATCTCTGATCAGGTTGCTACTCTCATTTGGAGGGTTTAATGTAGCATCCTTCATAGTGGGACACGAGATGTCAACCCATCAGCTGCTGCAATTCTGTCTTCTCTGCTCCCTTCCTTCTGCCGCTGCCCACGAATCTCACTGAGAACCTGGACCTTGCCCCAAATTGTCACACGGCTCTCCCTGTCTTCTCTGCGATGTCCTCCCCTGCAGGGCTAGGATGATGGTCTCAGGGCACAAATCAGCCCCTACTTCAAACCCTTTCTGTCTCTAGACTCCAAGCCAAGGCCCGTGTTGACCTTGCCAGGAACCCCCCCGCCCACACACACACAGATTCATCTCCAGCTATCCACTCAGTGCCCAGCAGAGAGCAGACAGCCTGTCTGTTCTGCACAGTTTTTCAACCTTGGCACTGTTGACATTTGGGTCTGGATAATGCTTTGTGGTGGGGGCTGTCCTGTAGGATGTTGAGCAGCCTCCCTGGCCCCTGGCCTCTCTACCTACTAGATGTCAGTAGCACCCCTCTCCCCTAGTTGTGGCAATCAAAGATGTCTCCATATATTGCCAAATGTCCTCTCAGGGCCAAATCACTCCCAGTGAAGAACCACTGCTCTGTGGGAGTGGACAGAACGGTCAGGACCACTCGGTCTCAAGCTAGACAAACCCGAACTCACACCTTTGCTCTCCAAGCTGCACAGAACTGGGCAAGTCACTTTAAATGAAGATAAAATGGCGCCTGTCTTACAGAATTGGGCAATTGTCAAATGAGGTGATCCATGAAAAACAGCTACGTGGCCAGCACGTAATAGATGCTGCCTGGTGTTATTATGCCCTGTTTTGTTCCATGTTCTTGGCATCACCTTTATTTCTCTTCTCTTGGCCAGCAAACTTCTGTTTGTTCTTCAAGTCTCAGCTCGCACATCAGTTCCTCCAAGAAGCCTCTCTCAACCTCTCCCAACCTCTCCCAAAGCCTGACCGTTTCTCCTCTAACACAGTGCTTCCCACATTGTCCTGAAGTTATGTGTTTATGAGCCTGTCTCTTGCACCACCTGCCTGTGAGCTCTTAGGGGCAGAGGTCTTTAACTCCAGCACCTGCATTCATGTTTAGCTTCTGTTTAGGATGGAAAAATGTGTGCCGGTGTGGATATATTCTGATCTAATCTGATCTGATCTGATCTGACCTGATTTGCAGAGACTGAAAGCCTACGTGTCTGGCCTGGGTTAGGTACAGTGAGCTGTAGTCACCACACACAGGGCCGGAAGCTCATTAGATCAGAAAGAACGTCACCCAAATGCTTGACCTCATCAGTTCACTTATCTGATGATGCAGATAAGGTGCCCTGTCCCCAGGTCTCAAACGCAATCTCTGCAGCTGATAGAGTCAGTTGACTCCGAGAGTCTCAGTTTTCCCAACCATGTGATGGGGATGATCGCAGCTACCTCCCAGGCTTACTTTGAGGATGGAGGTGATGCAGCAAAATCAGTTTGCCCGTGATAAAGACATGCATCAGACCACGGGCATGCAGAACTAGCGGGAGAAAAGGATTTGTAGAGCCCGTTTCTTTATTCACTATCGAAGACCAGTCAGTGGTGGCGGTGGTGGATGGTTTGTGTTTTCAGATCAGGGAGAGTTTCTTCTCCTTCATTTGTGGTCTTAATCTAGGAGATGGATGGGATACACAGCTTATTTTTCCTGATGAAATATACAGAAAGGTCTTCGTGTCCACAAAAGATCCAAGCAGAAGAAAGCCACTTAAGTCGTAGTAGCCAATATCTAGCTTGGAATCCAGGAAGAATTAATTGATTACAAGGGTCATTAACCCCTAGAGCAGGATGCCACCAGCACAGATAATAGAATTTCAATTACATGAGGGTTTCTTGTCTGTTAAAGCCCTCCTGTTTCTACAAGGCAGTGTTTAACTACCACAGGCCCCAGGACACCTTCCCTGCCACCTCATTGCATATGATTCGCATCGTCTTTTGATCTCTAGAAGCACTTAGTGCCTGTGCCCTGTCTCTTCATGTCTGTGTGTGTGAGAGACAGAGAGAGAGATCCCAATTAGATCGCAGAATCCTCAAGGGTAGAAAGCTTATACTTTGCTGTCGCTTTCTCTATTAAAATGCCTTTGTAAAGTATTCTATCAGTCCCTGACACAATACAAAGAAGTTTTAAAATTGCGCAGGCAACACGTATTCATTGTAGAAAGATCCTGACAGGGCTTCCGGTCAAGATGGCGGAGCAGGTAAATGCCGAGCTCATCTACTCTCACAGTCGCATCAAAATTACAATGAAACTACAGAATTGCCATCATTGGGAATCGCCTAAAGTCTAGCTGAACAGAAGTCCTACATCTGGGGACACACAGAAGAGGCCACCCTGAGACTGGTAGGAAGGGTGGAGATGCGAAATGGGTGGGTCTCACACCTGCATGTAGTGATTGAGAATCGGGAGGGCTGTCTCGGCTGCGGAGGTCCCCCCGGCAGAGCGCGGGGTCTCGGGCCCGCACTGGGCTCCCCAGCCCAGGGTTCCAGTGCTGGAAAGAGAAGTCACCGTAATTTCTGGCTGTGAAAACCAGCAGAGATTGTGGCTGAGTGAGACAGAGGGCTGAGGGAGTCACAGACGGTCTTCTTAAGGGGCCCGCTCTGAGCTCTGGCACTGGGGCAGCAGGTTGGGAGGCACCAGGGACGTACGGGGAGGAACTGGGTTGTCTGGCTTCAGGGTGAGGGCCGGAGGGGCAGCTTTCTCCCAGACAGAAGTGCTGGCAGAGGGCATTGTTCCTTTGTTGAGCCCTCCCCCACCCAGCATGTAGATGCAGGCGGCCGCCATATCTGAGTCTCTGTCAACCTTGCTAATGCAGGTTGCCCTGCCCCGGCCATTCTCTGGGACCCCGCCCCTCCCAACATGCGGGCCCGCCCAAGCTGCTGCCAGTGGATTTTCTACACAAACGGTCTGTCTTGGCTCATGTCGCGGACTTTCCTAAAATCTCTCAAAGGTTCACAAAACCTAAACAAGCAGCATCTGGCCTCAGGGAGCCCCATACCTCTTGCTGAGTAGCTCCAAACCTGGTATTAGCGGCAGCTGGCCTCGGTTTGCAGCTTGGCCTCTTGAGGAACATCGAAGCCCAGCGTGGGTGGCGACCATCTGCGGATTGCTTGATGGCTCATGCCAGGTGGCCCCGAGCAGGGCATAGGCTGCGCTGAACTTGGCCTGCAGTGGAGCCGCTCCCAGGAGGCCCCAGCCTGCACATCCAGTTGTCGGCTTTGGTCTGAGCCAGAGCACCGTCCGGGGTCACATATGAGGATGACACACCTAAAGGGCAGACAGGGAAGACACCAGAGCTATATTAAATCTAATTCTGCTCCATAGGGTCAGCCCCTGCACCACAGACCCTCCACGGGTCACAGCTAGTCCTCACAACCAATCAGCCCGAGGATCAATCCCTCTGGCTGACATGCAAACAGCAACTAAGGCTCAACTACAACAGGAGGGCACACACAACCCATACAAGGGACACACCTGGCACTCCCGGCTCAAGTGACCAGGGAAGACAGTGCCACTGGGCCCCACAGCACGCCCACTATCCTAGGGCTACTCTACTAAGACCAGGAGACATAGCAGCCCTACCTAATACATAGAAACAAACGCAAGGAGGCAGGAAAAATGGTGAGACAAAGAAACACATCCCAGATGAAATAACAGAACAGAGGTCCAGAAAAAGAACCAAACAAAATGGAGGCGAGCGATCTACCAGATGCAGAGTTCAAAACCCTTATGATAAGGATGCTCAATGAACTTAGAGGAAGAGTAGATGAACTCAGTGAGAACTTTGACAAAGAGATAGAAAACATGAAAACGGAGATAGAAAACAAAAAAGAACCAGTCAGAAATGAAGAATACAATAGCCGAAATGAAAAATACCTTAGGAGGAACCAACAGTAGATTAGATAAAGCAGAGGATCAAGTCAGCGATTTAGATGATAAGTTAGCAGACTATACCCAAGCAGAACAGCAACAAGAAAAAAGAATCCAAAAAATGATGGTTTGAGGAGCCTCTGGGATAACATCAAGCATACCAACATTCTCATCATAGGGGTACCAGAAGGATAAGAGAGAGAGTAAGGAATTGAAAACCTATTTCAGGAAATAATGATTGAAAATGTCTCTAATCTGGTGAAGGAAATAGACATACAAGCCCAGGAAGCACAAAGATTACCAAACAAGATGAACCCAAAGAGGCCCACGCCATGACACATCATAATTGAAATGCCAGAGATTAAAGACAAAGAGAGGATCTTAAAAGCAGCAAGAGAAAAGCAGTACTTACCTACAAGGGAGCTCCCACAAGACTGTGAGCTGGTTTCTCAATAGAAAATCTGCAGGCCAAAAGAGATTGGCAGGAAATAATCAAAGTGATGAAAAGCAAGGACCTACAACCAAGATTACCCAGCAAAGCTATCATTTAGAACTGAAGGACAGATAAAAAGCTTCCCAGACAAGAGAAAGCTAAGAGAATTCACCACCGAGCCAGTATTACAGAAAATGTCGGGAGGACTTCTTGAAGAAGAAGAAGGAAAAAAAAAAAAACAGATTCTAAATACGAATAATAAAATGACCATAAGTACATATCTATCAACAGTTACTTTAAATGTAAATGATTAAATGTTCCAGTCAAAACATAGGGTGGCTGAATGGATGAGAAAACGAGCCTCTTACACATGCTGCCTATAAGAGACTCACTTCAGATCGAAAGACACACATAGACTGAAAGTAAAAGAATGTAAAAAAGATATTTCATGAAAATGGAAACAAACAAAAAGCTGCGGTAGCAATACATTTACCAGACAAAATAGACTTTAAAACAAAAGCCATAACAAAAACAAAGTAGGATCCAGTTATTCCAGTTCTGGACATTTATCCAAAGAAATCCGAAACACTACTTCAAAGGGACATGTGGATCCACATCTTTGCTGCAGCATTATTTATAGTAGCCAAGATATGGAGGCATCCTCGGCGTCCATCAATAGATGAATGGATAAAGAAGAGGGGGTACATATATACAATGGAATATTTCTCAGCCATGAAAAAGAATGAAATCTTGCCTTCTGCAACAACGTGAATGGACCTAGAGGGTATTGCGCTGAGCGGAGTAAGTGAGACAGAGAAAGACAAATGTCATCTTATTTTACTTGTAAGTGGAATCTAAAGCAGAATATAAACAAACAAAACAGAAACAAACTCATAGACATGGAGAACAGTTTGATGGTTGCCAGATGAGAGGGGTTTGAGGGTTGAGTGAAAAAGGGGAGAGGATTAAGAAGTACAAATTGGTAGTTACGAAATAGTCATGGGGTTGTAAAGTACAGCATAAGGAATATAATTATTAATATTGTAATCATTGTGCATGGTGTCATACGGGTACTAGATTTATCAGAGGGATCACTTTGTAAGGTATATAATGTCTAATCACTATGTTGTATACCTGAAACTAATATAATATCATATTCCAACTGTAATTTAATTTTTTTAATTATTAAAAGTAAAAGAAAGAAAGAAAAATTCTGACAAGACACGAGAAGCAAAAGCAATCCCCCATGACCCGTCTACCCAGAAAGACGTAGTGTTCACATCTTTCCATGGTTCTTTGTTTATTTTCTCAGTCCAGCCAAGTATTACACGAATACACGCGAACCATTCAAAAAGAGGTAGAAAACACAAGAGAAGGTGCTCTTTTACCTGTCCCCAGTCCCCCTTCACAGACGTAACTGCTGTTAGCTATTCAGTGTGAACCTATCCAGCATCTGTCCATGCCTCTGTAGGTATGCATGTATATAGAGATATATATGCAGTATTTAAAAAAAAAAATGAGATCATGCAATGTATATGTTGCCTTGATTTGCTTGCTTTTTCACCTAACGGTATGTGTTGGAGCACTTTCCATACCAACCCATTTAGATCTTCCTGGTTCTCTTTGACAACTGGATAACATTCTCTTATATCAACAAAGTGCAATTTGTAGGCCCGCTCCCTTACTAATGGGGGTTGAGGTTGTTTCCATTCTATCACTAATACAAAGTGTACATCCGTGTCCACCCATGTGCAAGTCGTTTTGTGGTAAAGAGTCACAGCAATGAAATTGTAGAGTCGTGTGATTCAAAGTCTGATAGATATCATCAAATTCCTCTCCAAAAAGGCTGCACCAAATTATACTTCTCTAAATAGTACATGAGAAAATCTGATTCCCGTACCCTTGCCACCACTGGAAATGGCCAATCTTTAATATTTGGGGGGGGGGGTCGATTTCATTGGTAAACATGGTATGTTATCATAATCTGCATTTTCCTGATCAGTGGGAAGCTAGGCATCTTTTCGTATGTTTATTGGCCATGGCCTTCTTTCTATGCATGTGCAGACCTATATATTTTTAAAATGTACTACACTGCTTCGTTGTAATCTGCCTTTTTTCTCCACAGTACATCAAGAACATCCTTCTCTGTCAGCACGCACGTTTCTGCATCATTCCTAAATGCTGTATCGTGTGTCAGTACCACACTTTTCAATCAGTTCCTTATTGTTGGGCTTTCTCGATGGTCCCCAGCTTTTGCTGTTTTTGCCAAAACTGTGGTGAATATCATTACAGCTAACTGACACGTCGGACGTTTTCTTATTTCCTTGGTATGAATTCCTAGGAGTGGAATTGCTGCTCTGGGGGACACACATATTTTAAGGCCGTTGCTACTTTTGCCGAAGTGCTCTCCAGAACAGCTGGCTGGAACGTTTACATTCCCGCCAGCAGTTCGCAAGAGTGTCCGTAACCAGATATTGCCAAATGTCCCCCTGGGAAAGCAAAATCACCCCCAGCTGAGACCATCTTCCTTGGAGACGAATGATTTGAATGGCCAGGCAGTTGTAAGTAAACATCCCTTTCATTCCCGCCTATGTTCTGACTCATTGGTTCTCAAACCTGAGCAAGTGGTCAATACACAATCCTATATATACTCTACTTTCTGGGCAAAGAATTGTCAAGGGTAATATGATTCCATCCATTTTTGTCTTGAGCACTGAGCTGAGAGCCTAACCCCTCCCTTCCACTTAACTCCACAGGCCTCTTGAGAAGCCCTGCAGTGGTCACAGAGGTCCTTCTGGCACAGAATCTCTCTTGCCCAGACTTCTTCCGGGAGGCCCATGACGATACCCAACGGTTCTGAACGCGTCCCGTGGCATTGGGCTGTCTCACTGCATACTCAGGTCAACACTGAGGTAGGTACTTTCCGGCCCCATTTCACAGAGGAGATGATGAGGCTCACACAGCTTAAATAACTGCCCTCCATTGCACACCTCGTGAATGGTGGAACCCATTTGACCACAAGTTGTAGTACTTTTCAATAGGAAGTGTGCACCAGCAGTTAAAGAAAATGTCTGTAATCAGCTCCTGTTTATCGATCGACATTTCTGCCTTCCTGATATGCAAATCAAGTAGAAAAAAAGGGAAAAGTGCAGCCTCCATGGCTCCTTGCTCTGTGCGTCTGCAAGGGGGCAGAGGTCGGCATATCGTGAGCTATGGGCAGTGGGAAGGCATCGGTCTCTGCCGGCGTGGAAGCAGCCATGCCTTGAGGCAGGGCACTGAGCCAATGACGTCTTAAAGTGTCACCCAAATGCGAGATTCTGCGTATTGTTGGAGTAACTTCCGCTGTAGGATCGTGTTAACTGTTTGTGCCAGTAGGGTTGCCATTTAGTGTCTGGGAATGATGCGCCTCTTGGAACTTGAAAGAGTGAATTATTTTTTGCTGTTGAGGAAACCACTCCTCGCCCTCTTCCCTCACCTCCAGAAAGACTCTTAACTCTAATAAGGCTGAAGCCCTTTGAACTTCTGGCGGGTAGGTGTGCCTACAAAACCAAGGGTATGATTAGATTAGCCAGGACCTTCCTGTTCCAAGCAAAGGAACCAATTAGATGATCTAATGAGAACCTTTTTTGTCATCCAGAAATTATATGATGCTGTGAAGCTGCCGATTATTATGTACCTTGATGATAATAATGTCTCTAGCTAAGGTCACATAGCAAAGCATAATAAATTCCCTTGACAGACTAGGTGTTAATAATGGCCCTGCACCCATTCTGCTGCTGGGTAGAATGAGGCAAAGAATGACCAGGGGCCTGGTACATCTTTCCTCAGCAGGGAGGCTTGTCCAGTGGGCCCATGAAAAACAGGAGTCTTGTTTTCTTTTTTGTCAATCTGAAATGCCAGCCACAGCAGAATTTCCTCAAAATGTGTTATGAGGAACGCTAATCTCACAAGTAACGCTGGTAAATTTTAAAAATTTAGAAAGCTTCATCCGTAGCTTTCCATTGGATTTTTAAAAGTACATTAGCCTATCGAAAGCTCTGAGAAGTCCTGCAGTAAAGGCATCTTTTTAAACTGTGATTAACCAGATATTTCCAAAACTTATTTGACCCCACAGAATCCTGCTTTCATGTAAAAGCCCTTAACACTCCTTGGATGCCCTTCTGGAAATTCTGTATGTGGCATATTTACATGATGTCTGTTGTTTCAAAAACTCTGCAGGGGGTCTCTTTGATCAGGGGTAAGGAAGCAGAGGCCATCACAGGAGAATGGGCTTGGTGATCAGGATAGCAAAGCAGCTTCTGGAGAATCTTTCCTCCCTTTAACAAATGTCTTATGTCTGTGAACATGAAGGCGCCCAGACCTTGAGAATGCCCTAGCCCATGTCAGTTCAGACACAGTTTCATCATTGTCATATATCATTATTTTCAAACCATTTTCCAACTGGGGCAGAATTGTTGCCCGGCGCTGAAGCTGATGGGCATGTGACCTTGGAACCTTGGGTTGAGAAGGGTCCTAAGGCAGGAAAACAAGGAGTGATGCTGCCCCCAGGAGTGGCAAGGCAAGTGGGACTCAGGTGGTGCGGAGCCTCTGAGACACACCTTGAGATCACACCAGACTGGTGTTGCTGGTGTAACAGGAGTTAAATGTCATCTGCATCGAGGCAGTATGGCCGCCTGGATGTCTATGTGTCCACACACCTCCTTCCACGATCATCTAAGGCAGGTCACTGGGCACTGAAAAGAACAGCTGAGAAAGTACAGCCAGTAACTGGGAGGAAGTGAATGGGGGAAGGCAGGACAGACAGAGACAGAGACAGAAAATGGACAGGATTGAGGCTGGTCTGGCGACGACAACCGTAGTGTCCTCGGCCTTTGCTGACTCAGAGACAGCTATCTGTCGGCTTTCACATATTATGTGTTTGCCTAAGTGGGCCACCTTTTATTGAGTACCTACTATGTATCGGTTCCTGTCCTAAACACATTTTATATATTTTTTTCAACGAGGAGACTAAGCACATTTTATATTTTCTCCTACGAGGAAGGCTTTTTATTTCAAATATGGAGTTGGAGAAAGAGACCCAAAGGCTAAGGAACTGGTCCCAGCATGCACAGCTACTAGGGACAGAGCTGGGGTTTGAACTAGGGACGTTGCGATGCCAAAGGCTATTTATTCTCTGGATCCTCTGCTGTTCTGCCTAAGATATGAGAACAAACAGATGCCCCCTTCTTTCCCTCCTTATTCTTTTACGGAGAGAGATGACTTACAAAAAGAGAAGGGTGAGCAACCTATATCTAAGTGTAAAAAGAATTATAAATTGGATACTTATGTATCAACCACCTAGGCAAAGAAATAGAACCCAGCCAGTACCGCAGGGGCCCCTGCGAGTCTCTCCCAGAGGTGTTCATTATCCTGACTCTTCAGATATTTATTTTTAATCGTTTTGCTATATATAGTTATGTCCCTACACTGTTTTGTTTTGTTTCGCCTGACTTAGAACTTTATATAAATGGATTCATGCTCAGAAATTCTTTCCCCCCTGGCTTCCTTGTGCTCAAGAAAATGTGGGGGAGATTCAAATATGCTCTTGTCTGTAGTTCATTCGTTTTCATTGCTATATCGTATTGCACTGTATGAACATGCAGCAACCCATCCTTTGGACCATTGACGGACGTGTGGGTCATGTCCGGATTTTGACATCATGACAGCGACACATTGTTACGTGTCTGTGAGTGCATGTGGTAGGAGTTTCTCTAGAGCGTGAACTTGGAGTGGAACTGCTAGATCGCGGACTGGGTATATTTTCAACTTTGCTAGATGAGTGGTTGTACAAGAGCTCCTGTCTCTCCACTTCCTCACCGGCACGTTTTGTGATCCCCTGTCTTTTATTCACCTGCCATCTTTTATTCACCTGATCCTCTGCCATCTCTATCCTTCATCTGTCTTTTCATAAATTTGCAAAGGCAAGTGAAAAAGCTCATCACGTACAATGGCTGTACATGCAGTGGACTCTGGATTAACCGAATCAGAATCACCAGGGGAGCAGCCCAGGGATCTGGACCTAGAGGTCCAGATGATCAACTCTGTCTGAGGACCACTGATCAAGAGACTTGATCGATTTTCTTAAAGTCCTCGGGCCCTTCTTTCATAATAAATCTTATGAAAAATGCAATATATAAAATAGATACAATTGGAGCTGCTCCGCTTGGAGCAGGAAGTGGGAGCGGAGGGTCCCATGAAACAGACTGACTAGATCTTCATCACACTCATTCCTCTTCCCCCTGCAACAGAGCTAGACTACATTTCCCAGCCTCCATTGCAAGTAAGGGTAGCCACGTGACCAAGCTCTATCCAGCGAATGTGGGTACAAGTGATAGGCGTCATTTCCAGGCCTGGCCCGTAAAACCCTGCCCTATCTGTAGGCTTAATGCAAAAGATGCTGAAGCCGAGAGGTGAATCGAGTCAAAAGTTGGAAGGAACAGAAGTTTCTAAATGATCATGTGGAAGGCTGCCTGCCAATCAGCAACACCCAAGTGGGATTTCGCATAAGTGAGAAATAAATGTCTGTTGTGTTAGGTCATAGATATTTGAGGGTCATTTTGTTACAGCAGCTGGCATTGCCTTAGCCCATTCCCGCTGACTGCTCCCAGGGTGCTCATGGAATCTTTGTCCTCTGCGAAGCCCATGTGGAAGCCCACAGGTGCAGATGAAAAGACACGACACGTGCCATCACAAGACCTGGGCTGTGACTCTCCATTCCCTCATAAGAGGCGGGAGAGAGGGCCCTACCTTCCTCTGCTTTTGTATGGATTTAATGAGATAATATATTTGGAAAGCACTTCGGGTGCAGTGAAAGGCATTTTAGATGTGAGTTATATTTAGTTATTGATACTGCGTTTCTGCATGTGTTTCTTTCACTACCTCTGCAGCCAAGCCTCTCTCCAGTGGCTACTCCACAGAAACTGGAGAAGCATTAATGCAGTAAATCTCAAAACTCAACTCCTAGCTCTCCTCTCTAGGCAGGGCCGGGTGGCAGTCCCCAGAGCAGCTGACCCTAAGCATAATGCAAATACTGTGTTTTGCCAGGCTATTTTAAGACAGGCGAGGCATAGGACTCCCGCTCTT
>NW_006433949.1:3177819-3184433 GCF_000325575.1 Pteropus alecto | reverse complement strand
TTCTCTGTTCTTTAATTTCCTTTTGATTAAAAAAAAAAAAATCAGCCTATCTGAAAAATACCGGCTATCTCTCCTCCATGCTGAGAGACATGAGACTTAAAAACAAAAGGAAAAAAAAAAAAAAAAGACAAACGTGCTTCCTGGCCCTTTAGAGTCACAGGAACCATTTAGGACTTTTTGCTGTGAGAGCGTGTGGATTTGGATTTTTTGTGAGCGATGAGGGTAGGGGAATCCAATTTTAATAGACTGACCCTTAGAATTATCTTGATTCTCTGGGCTGGAGAAAGAAGCAGGTTTAAGGTTTTCTGAAACGTGGGAGGGAGGTCATAGCCTCCAAATTAGCCCGACCTGCGTCTGATGGCTGAAAGAGAGAGAGCGGGAAAATCTCTGCTGTCTCCTAGGTCCCATTTTCTTGACCCAGACCCTCCGAGGTGTTCCCGTGCCCATCCATAGAACTGCACCTAGTAGGGCGGACAGTTCCCATTTCTGCAGGCATGTCTGGAGCCCCTACTGTGTGCTGGGCCCTGTGCACAGCACGGAGCACACATTTCTGTGCATGAAGCCCTGTTTTCTGCTCTCACCCAGGCTTTTCTAGCTGGGATCCAGTCACCGGCTCCTAGTCGGACCAAAGCAGAGAAAGGCGGGGCCCTGGAGTCAGAATCTCGACTCTGCCGCTTCTCTCAGGGTCCAAACTATCTTCCTTTCCTCGGGCGCTGCAACAAATTTCCACCAACTGGGTGGCTTAAAACAATAGGCGTGTATTCTCTTTTAGTTCCGGAAGCTAGACATCCAAAAGCAGCGGGTCAGGAGGTGCGTTCCTTCTGGGGGCGCTCTGCTCCGTGCCTCGCTCTCCCAGCTTGGGGGGCTCCCAGCAGTCCCGGGCTTTCCTTGGCTTGTGACTGCATCGCTTCGGTTTCTGCCTCCCCAGTCACATCGCCTCCCTCTCTTTTCATCTCTGTGTCTTTTCCTCTTTTTATAAGATCACCAGCCCTTGGATTTAGGGTCCATCTTAAACCGGGGATGATGTCATCGTGAGATCCCTAACTAATTACCCCCGCGAAGATCCTCTTTCCAAATAAGGTCATATTTTGAGGTTCCAGGTGGTCATGAAGTTTTGGGGGGACACTATTAAACCCCCTCAGTCCGCTCTCTGACCCCGCCCCCCAAAATTCGCCTCCATCCCACATGCAAAATGCATTCGCCCTAACCCAACATCTAGAAATGGAGGGATGGACAGTGGAAAATGGGGTGATTATAAAAACTCTCATAGAACGAGAGTTCTTAGCGCTGTGCCAGGCTGATGAAGAAAGAGGTACAAGGAAAAAGTGTCCTGCTCAGGACTGAACGGGGATCTCCCCCTACTTTATACCCCCTTCCATCCTGCAAAGTAACCTGGCCGCCTCCTTCCCACCAAAGATACTTCCCTGCCCCCAACCCCAGTGCACCCTAGTGAGGCGTGCTCAAACCTCGTCACCCAGGTCTCCCAGGCACCAGGGATCGGATCCGGGGCCGTGGGGGGAAGGCAGAGGGAGGGGCGCGCAAGAAGAGCCCAGAGAAGTCGACCGGTGCTCTTCCCACGACGACTTGCGTGTTTGCGGAGCGAGGTCTACGTGGAAGAACCGCCCCGATCTTACCGTCTAGGGAGGTGGGTGGGGGAAGCTGAGTCACGTGATCAAAGGTTGCAGTACCAACCAACGTAAAGGGAGTCACGAGTCCTCGTATTGCTCTGGGGTTCTATAATGGCACAAAGTGCTTTCTGGTGGCGGCCAAGGGACGTCTGACACTCTGGCCGAGCCGTGGAGCTTGCCAGCCTCTGGGTTCCGAATTTGCAATGTGGGCGAGATTGCTTTTTCATATAACCCCAGCTGCCCGCCAGGTTGGTGCCAGAGTCCCTCTTGGGAAATGTGTTTTCACACCAGCCTGCAGGAGACAGCCACATGCTGCCTTTGAGCCCATTATGGTCAGACACGGGAGGCTCGGGCCAACGGTAGGCCCGCGGGACGGATGGCTGGGGGCAAATGGTGCCTTTTGCGTCCTTCAAACTTATCATTCCTGTGGCCACCTGTGAGTCAGCCTGAGCCCAGGCCTGCTGATAACAGGCCCAGCTTCCGGGCCCAGCTACCGTTCTCAACGTTAATATTTACGGCTGGCAGTGTTTGCACACCTAGCACAAAGTGCCCCTAACAGCAGACCTTTTACTGTGAATGCAAAGGAAAATGATCACCTTTGATTTAAATTGCTCCCCTTTCCTGGGCAGCTCCAAGTATCTGATTTAGTAAACGTTTCAACCCACTGTTCCAAGGATATAGAAAATGCCGAATATAGAGTTGCTCCCTTTTTGCAGAATAATCCGGTTAGTTAGAGGGTTGTGGCGAAGCGTTGGGTTACTGGAGAAGCATAAATCTGAGTTTGAATCCCCTCCCTGCTCACAGAGTTGCTGCTACAATGTCACTGGGAATTGAGAAAGGCTGCCCATCCTCTGGAAGGACACCACTGAATTCAGCCCCCACATGCCCCCTGTTTGACCTTGACTAAGTCATTTATCCTCTCTGAGCCCCTAGTCTCTTCATCTGTGAAATGAGGATGATAACGGGATCTATGTTACTGGCTGGTCGTGAGGATTAAACGACCTAATATATGCCAAGCACACAATGGGCACTTAAATGCTAATAATAATCATATTATTATAATCATATCTTGCCTGCCTGGGGAGCGACCAACCAATCTGGTTGGCCCAAGACTCAGGAATGTTCTGGGACTCAGGACATTCCGTGCTAAAACTGGGAAAGTCTCAGGCAAATGGGATGAGTTGGTTACCTGCTGCTGACCCTGCGCACGGGGAGAGTCACAGAGACCACCCTGGCTCGGGGCGCGTTTTGAGGTCTCACGTGCTGGTATCCAAGGGCTCAGTTGTTGGGTGAGGGCTTCACTCCCTGCATTTGGCTCTTGGCCCCAGAGGCGGCCAGACCTAGGTTCCCAGAGGGGTCTTGAGAGTGTATCAACACTCCTCTTTGGCAGTGGAGTGGGGGGGAGGGGCTCCCCAAGAGCAGAGACTAGGTCTGTTTTGCTTGGCACATAGTAGGAGCATCATGAAGAGTTGCTGCACCGCGTTGAAGACTGTAGGTCTTGCAAACACAAGTCCGTCTCTCACTGTCCCTTAGCCGTACCCAGTCCCAGTCCATGGGCTTATGCGCATTCCCTTAGCACTCCCTGTGTGACCTTGGGCATGTTCCTTAGCCTCTCTGAACCTCAGCTTCCGCACCTGTGACAGATAAAACCTGGCTGGTTGCTCAGCTTGAGATGTAATAACTGCCAAGTCCTGGCATCGCTCCTGGTTGGAGCCTGCTAAGTACCAGTCCCCATCTGCCGAGTGATGCTTTGCTCCCGGCCACTGGCCCCCGCACTCTGTATGCACTTTCCCAGTCCCCACAACGACCCTGGGTGGTGAACAGGATTGTTATCGGTGGTTCGTGGTCTGGGAGGGGTGGAGAGGAACTCCGTCTTTTGAGAAACTCGTAAGCAATCCGGCAGAAGGCTTTCCTTCGCTACCGCAGCTCCTCAGAAGGATTCGCTCCCATTTCTCTTCGAACGTGGCTTTCTCGCGGGGAGGCTGCAGCCACACCGTCTTTTCCAAAGTCCAGTGACACAACCCAGTGACCGGGTGTGAACGCTGGTGTCTCCAATTAAGAGTCGCCTTTACTCGACAGAGCCGGCAGGTCAGTCGAGCCGTTTTCGAATGTGGATGTGTGTTCAAAAGACATGTCTGTCCCAGAGTTGCCCCGATGTAGACAGACAGGGCTCTGCACGTTTGTGTCCATAAGCAGGTGCCCACCTCTGGCTGCAGCGTCACTAGCCGGACCAGGCGTCATGAGCCTTCACTTGAAATTCCCACTTTGATCCCTACCACAAACCTGTGACTCTGTCACTCTCACCCGCTTTCAACATATGGGGAAACTAAGGCTCAGAGAGGCGAAGTCAGTTGTCCAAGGTCACACAGTACAGCGGCAGGGCTGGGATCAAAATCGACATCGCTACCTCCTGAGCCCATGACCGCTTCACCGTCCTGCCTCCAGCTGTACCACGAAGGCCTTGGACTAGGCCAGGGGGGTTGAGGGGTTCAAGGAAGTGTCTTTTTGTTTTGAGTAGACTCCATTTTTCAGAATAGTTTTAGATTTACAGGAAAATCGTGAAGATACGGAGAGTTCCCGTATGCCCCATACCCAGTTTCCATTGTAATTAACTCTGGTGTATCTGTCACAATGAATGACTCAATGTTGATGCACTATTACTAGCTACAAACTCATACTTTGTTATTTAGATTGCCTTAGTTTTCCCAGAGTGTCCTTTTTCTGTCCCAGGATCTCATCCAGGACACCACATTACATTTAGTCATCATGTTTCCTTAGCCTCCTCTGGTCTGTGTCAATGTCTCAGATTTTCCTTGTTTTTGATGACCTCGATAGTTTTGAGAAGTCCTGTTCGCCTATTTTTTTAGGATGTCTCTCCTTTGGAATTTGTCTGATGTTTTTTTCATGACTAGACTGGGGTCACAGGTTTTGGGGAGGAAGACCCTGGAGGTAAAGTGCGTTCTTATCATATCAAAGGTACATAGTATCAACTTGATTTACATTGTTGATGTTGACCTTGATCACCTGGCTGAGGTAGTGTTTGTCAGGTTTCTCCACTGTCGAGTTATTTTTTTCTTTTTTCCTAAAGGTTATTTTTTTTTTTTTATCATTTACAATTAACATTCTTTTTAGCTAGGGAATCTTTCTTTGTTTCCCCTATTTGAGATCTTAAGTGGAATCACAGCTGACAAGACACACAGCCAGGCCGGCTGCATGGGCGGGTGACAGGTGCAGTCACTCAAGGGCCTGCACTTGGGAATTAATACTCTGCTGTCACTATCTTGAAACTCCTCATAATTTTCTCTTTGGATTCGTTTTGTAAGTGAAAGTCATTGAGAAAATGCAACACGCATGGGGGCTTGGAGCCTTGACCTTGGGGTCTTATTCCCGCTGCTTCCCCATCTCCCCAGGATGGATCCTCTCTGCCTGCTCCCCAACCCCGCCCAGTGACCACTGCCACTCTCTGTCCCTGGCAGGGGCTGGCGGGAGGCGCAGAGGGTTGGGGTTTGTGTGCATGTCCGGCAGCATTTCAGGGCATGGCGGTGGCCATCCGTACTCCGGACTAGCAGCATCGTGGTGCATTCAGCGGGCAACTCAGAGCATGCAAGCCTCAGGCCCAGTTGCCATCCAGGTTCCAACACAAAGGTTGCAATACCCTCGGGGCCACTCATCCGCCATGGATGGGGGTGGAAGGGAAGGTGCCTGGCTCAAGTAGCCCACCAGGGCATGGCACATCAGTCTGGTGCCTGGCAGGAGGGGGAGCCCAGCAGCCGGGGGGGCAACGTGTGGGTGCCGAGTCCTGGGCAAGGTCCTGGGACCTTGTGAGGATCTGCACTTGTCCCCCGAGTATCCCTGTGCCTGAGAGAGCAAGACATTAGGCAACAAATAAAATCTCTCTGACAGGTTAAGAGAGGGAGAGAGAGCGCGCAGAAGGAAGGAGAATGTTTTTTATAGTTCCGTACTTGTAACGGCGCTGTTCCTCTCTTTTGAACAAGGACCCTACATTTTCAAGTCGCACTGGGCACCACAGACTATACAGCCAGACCTGCCCTCACTGCTCCCAGCGTCCCCACCCCACACCGCACCCCGACTCTCTCTGAGGAACCCCACATCTCTGCGGGAAGGAGGGGAAAAGCCACGGGGTGCTCTCGCAGGCCCGGCTGGCTCTGACCCGAGGCCGGCCATGGACCCGGATGGCACAGCTCTTCTGGGCCGTTCTGGCTTGATGTGAATAAGTTGTGGAAACCTGGGGAAACTGAGGCACAGTGAGGCAGAATGACTTAACGTACTCCACACACAGCATGCAAGCCGGGGTTGGACTAGGGGTTTCCCCCGTCTCGGCCCAAAGTTGGCGACAGCTGTGGACCAGTCGAGATAGTGGGGAGGATGCTGCGCTAGGGGCAGGACCAAGTTGGGGCCAAAGTCCAGCTCGGCCAGCCCAGGCCAGTGCTCCTTCCTCTCTGAGCCTCGACGTCCGCCTCTGTCGAATGGGAGCAGAAAGTGGAGGTGCTCAGGACTTAGCGTCATCGACATCATGCCCGTGGGGCTCTCACATGCTGGAACGTCCAACCTGGACAGGCGGCGGCATCGCCGCACGCGGCCACCACGTCCGAGCGCTTGCTTCACGGATTCGTCCATCTCGGCTTCACGCTCGGCTATGTGTCAGTGAGTCCACGCTGCCCGTTATGGGCTGTGAGCACCCGGATGTCCAGACCCAACCAAGCCTGTTTAAGTTCCTCTGGGTCCTGAGCCGAGTAGACCGCGGCGGAGGTGTTCCTGCCTCACCTGGAGCGGCCTCCTGTGTCAGCTCCATAAACTGTGAAGGCGACAAAGCCCTTTCTGTATTTTGCAAGAGATACAGTTTGCAAATGATCTCATTACCCCCGCAGCCATGAGCAGAGTCCTGTCGGGCCTTCCTAACAAGTGGCAGTAAAACATTTTACAGGCCCCCCGCCCCCTCCTCTCCCTCGCCGTGTAATTTGCTCT
>NW_006433949.1:3134299-3177795 GCF_000325575.1 Pteropus alecto | reverse complement strand
CCCTTCGCTTTCTCCTTGCACTTTCTCTCATGTTAATTATATTAGTTGCCATGGAAACGGTGATGTCATTGGCACGGGAGCACTCAATGACATCCAAAAGCACAGTTTATAGCATGGCTCGAAATTTATTCCATGGCTCGAAGCCTTGAGGGAGATGATATGGCGATTATATCGCGGGCGCCATCTGGGCACGAGGGCGGGAAGCGGTAAGAAAGCAGCCGAGTTGTGGGGTGCTTCCCAGAACCCCAGATACTGGGGGACTGTTACATGTGGGCACCGTGGAGGACCCCTTGGGTCCCATGAAGAACTATCTCTTGGCTTCTACCAACACTCACTGCCTAACAGCGCCATGCCCCACGTTTGTCCCCAATTGAGGATTTCGGAACCCTGTGTAGAGTGGCGTTTAAAAGCGCTTAACACGAGGGGTGTGTGCGGGTGCGGGTGCTCGTGCGCATGTGCTAAATGCGCCCGAACCGTGCCGTTAGTATGGAAATGTGATCTGCAGCATGCCGTGCACGTTAGTTCACACATGGGGTTCGCACACGCACGCACGCACGCGCTTACCTGGCCATCTGTACTTCGTTCTAGAAGGCTGCAGTTGCATCCACATTAGTGATTTTTGTGTCATGCCCCCCCATTCTCCACGGCTCACTCTTTAGTGAGTTGTCTTTGACCAAGCTCCAGGGGCAAGGTGGGGGCAGGGCTGTAGACAGAGGCGATGGGGTCGCGATGGAGGTTGGAGCAGCCTGTGCACCCCGTTGCAGGGGCACGTGCAGGTGTGGTCCCGGTGAGCTAAGACCCAGCTCGAGCCTTCTGTCGTTCTGTGGGAGGCCTGCCTGTCTTGATCCGATGCAGAGCAGACAGACCCTAAGGTGAGAGCCAGTCAGCACTCCCTTTTCCTCTCTGGGGACTCGCGGGTGCGATTTTAGTTCCTTCACTAAATATCACCGTGAGTTTGCTGAGAGAGCACAGCAAACAGCGTGCAGAGCTCAGGGGACCCCCAGGTGCTCTTCATCAGTTCTGGAGCTCTCGTGTCTGAGATCGGAAGGATGAAGAGCTCTCTAGCAAGGCCGATCTGGAAGAGCAGGATGGGAGGCACTGTGGGGCAGGGGCACTGGTTTGGGACTCAGGGGGCGGGACAGAAAGCTTGCTCCTAACAGCTTCAATGAAATAGGCAAATTATTGTCCCCAGAAGTGGAGAGTTCAAGGGGGAAACTTCTGGCACTGCCTGCCCTAGGGCCTCACATGGCGACATCCGGTCTCTCGCTCCATCTCTCAGTCTGTCCTCTCTTGTTTCTGGTTACCTTCCTGGTACCAGTGAGGCTGCTAGGAGCTTTGGGTTTACCTCTAAGTTCGCTTTGTTCCAAAACATGTCATTGCACCAAGTCGAGTCACGTGGCCATCATAAGCCAATTACTATAACGGAGGGTGTGGCCTCCTCTGATTGGCTGGGCCTGGATCATGTGGCCACCCAGAGCCCGTAAGAGAGGCAGATGGACCGTTTAGACCCAGATGGGGTGAGGGGAATTGGAGCTGGAAAGGCAGAACTCGGAACTGTCCAGGGCAGGCCCCTCTGCTTCTTTCTGCCCCATCGTAGGCTTCCCATACAAAATACTTGCCCTCCTCTCGTCCGAACCTGCAGCGGTCACTAAGCCCCAACCCTATCTGCCACCAGGACACAGAGATGAGTCAGCCACTGGCCCCGCCCCACCCGCTCAGGTCACAGCCAGTAGCTCACCCCCTGGAACTGCTGAAGTAGAGCTAGGAGCCTCCAGTGGAGGAGCCCACGGGCGGGCCAGGCCCCGAGGAAAGCCCTTGGAAAACTAATTGGATCAGAGCCAGATCCTGGGGATGAGGAGGAGGGTGTCAAGTGGAGAAAAGGGGCGAGGTCAGTGCAAGCGTGGGAAAGGGCAAGTGCAAAAACAGAGAGATGTGAAAAGGCATGGCTTAGGGAAACCAAGACCCACACTCAGTAGGAATAATGGCAGCTGACTTAGCACAGGGCTAAGTGGGATGTTGCTTTATCACGATCGACCTCAGGACAGCCCTGTGAGATAAGCACTAAGAAATTAGTTCATATGTATACAAAGCACTTAGCCTGGTCCCTGACACATGGAAAGTCCCACATAGATGTTTACTATGATATTAATGGTGATCATCACAATCATCATGATAATACGGAGCCATGGATGATTTTAGCAAGGGGGAAAATGAGAGAGAGGGGTTTCGGTAGAAGGAAAAGGAGCAGACATGATTTAGAGCAGTGGTTCTCAACCAGGGGTGATTCCCCCCACCAGTGGACATTTGGCCGCGTCTGGAGACATTTGGGGGGGAGGGGTAATCCTGGCATCCACGGGGATGGTTCCCAAATCACAGCCCCAACATGTTCCTTGAGTGGGTGCAGATGTCCTGCATCAGGGCACCACTTGGAGCCTCCAGCTTGGAAACATGGACCCTTTTTCACTCAGCTGTGGATTACAAAGCCGTGGGCAGCAGGCCTTGCTCTTCAACAGAGAGAGAGAAAGAGGGAGAGAGAGAGAGAGACATGACTGAGACAGAGACTGGGAAAGACAGACTCAGTGGGAGAAAGAACCACCAAGAAAGAAAAACAGAGAGACTGAGCCCGAGATGGAAGGAGGCAGATCGAGAGCCGTGGAGAAACAGAGAGAACCAGACTAAGCGCCAGACAGATCGAGATGAATGCAAAGAAAAAACAGATCAAGAAATTGCAAAAAGAAGGATCGAAGAGAAGGGAGGACAGACGGCATGAGCAAGAGAAATATTTCCTTGCAAATTCCATGGTCCAGGGCCCAGTAACTCTCCAAGGCTTTGCCATATTTTAGCCACAAAACTGGGGAACTGGGGAAGTTTTCTCGTGGCGGGTCCAGGACGAGCAAGCATTGTTCACATTATTGCTGGCATTCCCTGCTCACTGGACATTAGCCAACAGGAAATTCCTGGGACAAATCTTTCCACTCAGAGTCTTTTAAAACTTTTATTTATTTATTTTAATTTTCTTTTTTTTTTTCAGGGACAAAAAAAAAAAACCCCACAGCGCAAGGGGAAAAAGACAAATAGGGGGAAAAGATAAAGAAATGAACCACCTGGTATGAGAAAAACATATCTAGCAACAGCCCCGGCCAGGCCAGGGGAGGCTCAGTACCCACTGGGTCCACTCCATCCCATTCCCCTTCTGGAAGGATTTATGACCTCACACGCCCATGACATCACAGTGTGTTGCCATGGCCCCTGCTTTATTATCATAAACAAAGGGCTGTTCCTTGGGACACTGGCCGGCTGAGCAGGAGGGGAAAAGGGCTCAGTGTAACATGTTTTCTCGGGAAGGCAGCTTATTCGGAAGCCTGAAAAGCTGTAAAGACAGTTGTACACACAGTCCCCTCCTTGTAGCCCTGGAACCTCTGGACAAGGTTGGGGACGCGAATGAGAGGGATGCCGTCAGCTCCCTGCCAGGGTACCCTCCAGCTCGTCGTGTTCTCGCTGCCAAAGAGCACCTTCCCTGGGCTTCCGTCGCCACTCCAAATGAGGTTCTCATTCATTCAGCAAAAATGCGCCGAGTGCCTACTATGTGCTAGGCGCTGACAGAGCTGGGCTAAGGATTGACGAAAAACACAGATGCAGGCCTTGCCCCCCTCAGAACCTGCTATATGTATTCAACAAGCACTCAAATAAATCAGCGGGGATATATGTACAATTGCAATTTGGGTTAAGTGTGCTCAAGGAAGCTCACGGGAAACAAAGGTGAGAAGAATGGAGGGCAGATGAGCAATCTTGGAGGGCCTCTCTGAAGAGGTGACACTTTAGACTAGATCTGAAGGAAGAGAAGGAGTCAGCTGTGAAGAGTGGGAACAGGTGGCAGGAACTGAGCAGAGACAGCCTCGCCAGGCAGAATGACCATCAGGATTTAAGTTCCCACCGGGAATCTTTTCCCACATATTTTGCAGTATTGCTGTGGAGCCGATTTAAATGAGAGGGCTTGTGAAGAGGACTCATTGCCGTGACCCTGCCGTGGCAATGCCAGCAGACCCCCCATCTCCACATTGCAGGGAGCCCTGCAGAACTGCAGACCTGTATCGGGGACAACAAACGAGCCAGGAGCAGAAACAACAGTGGGACCCTGAGCTCGCTCCCCCTGTGAGTCAGTTGTGCAAGAAGCAAGTGAGACTCTGAAGCTGAAGAAAGGAAGGAGAGGAGCGGGGAGGGAGGGAAGCCTGTCGGACAGTCATGGATACTGCCAAGCCGGTCAGGAGGCCAGATGAGGGACAGGCGGATAATCCATCCCCACCCTTTCCAGAAGATGGACCCCCCCAAGGGAGCTGGGACCCTGGGCATAGCACAGGGCAAGACCTTCCAGATCGTCCCAATGATGGGGACAGATGGGGCCACAGCGGCTGGGAGAGAGCAAAGGCCTAGTCTGAGGTGGCACAGGAAGTTAAGTGTGGAGCTCTGCCCTTCGCTTGCTGTGTGACTCTCAGAGTTCACGTCTCTGAGCTCCCATTCCCACTCTGAAGTGGGAAGAATGCATATAGAGCACTTTGCACAGCTGCCACGAGGGGTTAATTCGACGTAGCTACCATGTGGTTCAGCAATTCCTCTCCCAGGTGTGTCCTGGAGAGAAATGAAAATGAATGTCCGCACAGAAACTTGTACACACACGTTAATAACAGCATTATTCATAATAGTCAAAATGGGGACACAAGTGTCCATTAGTGGGTGGACAGAGAAATGAAACATGGTCTGTCCATACAATGGAAAGTGTCGTTTGGCTCTGAAAAGGAATGAAGCACCGACACGTGCTACGACACGGGTGAACCTTGAAATAATGCGAAGTGAAAGAAGTCAGACACGTAAGAGCACGTATTGTGTGATTTCCCTCTGTTTGAAGGGTCCAGAATAGGCAAATCCATAGAGACAGGAAGTGGATGGGTGGTTGCTTCGGGCTGCAGCGAGAGAATCAAGGCCTAGTTGGGAGGGGCGATGGCTAATGGAGACTGGGTTTCTTTTTGAAGTGGTAAAATATTCTAAAATTGACTGGTGATGTTTGCACATATCTGGGATTATACTAAAAACGACTGAATTACACTTTGAGTTTTATGGCATTTATTGCATGACTATATATTTACGACGTTTCAAATTATAGACAAGACGAGTGAATTCATTTCAATAAATTATATCTCAATAAAGTTCTTCAAGAAGGGGGAAAAACCAGGCAGCTGATTGGATCTGGCCCACAAGCCATTGGTTCTGATTGGACTAAATGCCCCGCTCTGATCCAATTCTTGTGATCAGGAGAATGTAGTGTTCTAAGTGGCCGCTCTAGAGTCACATGGCGCCTGGAGTGGAAGATTGCGGTTAGTGTTCCCCAAAGCTCAAAAACCGTGCCTGGAGATGGTGGGGGAGAGGCGGCTCCCTAGAGGAAAATGGAGGTGCTAGACCAGGGGGACCAGCAACAGAACTCAGGGAGCATTTCCGATGCCAGTATATTCCCTTAAGCAGTTCCAAACACCAACGGAGTTAAATAAACATTGTTAGTCATGTTATGTCAATGACAAATTGTAGCCCCCAAGAGTGAAGACAGCCTGCAGGTCACTGGCAAAGCAAACCGCCCTCCCCAGCCCCGACTACTTCACCTTTGCTCTCAGCATGAGGTTTAACTACCTGCAAGCCAAGACAGAAGGGGTCATTTATTCAACAGACGGTTATTACAGCCAGCCATGCACACCATGTCTGTAAAATTCTCTTAGATCAGGAAATTGAAAGGCCTGGAAATTAAGGGGCAGACGGAAAGACCGTAGCAGAGCGCAGGCTGGCCCTTAGCTCTGGAGGCAGTGCCCCACGGCCTAGACGAGCCACGCCTTTGTGGGGCGGCAGCAGAGCCTTGAAAAGTCTCCTGCGACGCCTGCAGAGTGGCTGTCTTCACCTCCCCAGAAGGGGAAGCAGGGTCAGATCGAGAGGAAATCAGAAAGTCGGGGTCCTGGGTCCTAACCTCAGCTCTGATGCTAACAAGCTATGTCACCACAGGCAGCTCATTTCTCTGGCCCTTGGTGTCAGATGAGAATGAGCCCGTTTCTGCTCACCTTTCACCTCTGCCAGGCTTGCTCTGACGCTAGCCTGTTTCTGTACCTGCGTCACCTCCCAAGTCCCCCAGTCTCCCATCCCATCCTACCCGGCTTCTCTGTTCCTTGCATATAAGGTGCTTGTTCCCACCTCTGAGCATGTGCACATGCTGCTCCCTCTCCCCTCATCTTCCCACGACTAGCGAGCGCTTCTGAATCACGGGGCGTCAGCTTGGGGAAGCCTTCCCTGACCACCCGTGCCCCCTTGACGCCTCCCAAAATCCAGTGTCCCCAGGGCCTAAGAGTCTGGCTTATGGTGACTCTCAGCAAATGTTTAGGGGATGATGGATGGATGGGTGGGTGGATGGATGGGCCGGAGGACAGGTGGATGGACAGACGGACAGATAAATGATTCCTCTGAGGCCTAGGTGAAGTTGCCTCCGCCACACAGGGTGACCAACTGTCTCAGTTTGCCCAGGACATTCATTGCTTAACTCGGGTGAGTCTGGGATGAGTTGGTCACCCTAGTCATGACACTCTATAAGACCCAATCCTAGTCAGGCTGCACTAATCCTAGTCACTTGTATTTTGTGGCTTCCTAATAATTTCACACATTTGTGTCTGGTCTTCTACTGTTGCTTAAGGACAGACACCATCTGAGATCATCTTTCTTTACGGCCCGCAGTCAGCGCTCAGGGCTGGCTCGGGAAAGTCTTCATCTTTGCTATTCACTGAGGCCTCGGCTGAGCTCCACGTGTACATTTTCTTCTTTCCTTCTCCCGGTGCCCACGCAAGCTAGACATTTTCTTTCTCATTTTACAGATGAGGCTATCAAAGTCCAGAGTTAAAGCTCACACAGCTAGGAAGTCGCAGGATTCAAATCCAGAACTGAGAGAGGTTGTAGCCTATGCTTAAGGGACGCCCAGAGGCGGCCTCTCTTTAGCACTTGGGCTCGGATTCTATGGCAGCTGGAGGCTTTTTGAACCGCCCCCCCCACTTTAGCCCCTGAATGCACAGCTGGTTGAAAGCCCCCCCTCCAACCCCTGGCCCTGGGACCTGAGTTCTGGCAAGAAGAAACCGAACATGACTCCCAGGTAGGGAGAAAAGAAGCCAGTGCCCAGCTCTGGAGGTTTGACAGGACCAGGTTCGAGGGCCCGGGGTCCTCCCTTAGTTCTAACAGTCCCGCCGTCATCACGGTCAGACCCAGCGGCAGGCAGCGTGGGTTCCCAAGGCCCGGAGGGCGTAGTGGTGTCCAGGGCGTAATAGCGTCCAGGGGCCGCTGCAACACATCGCCACAAATTGCATGGTTTGAAACAGCTGAGATCATCCTCTCACAGTTCTGGCGGCCAGAAGTCCAAATGCAAGGTGTCGGCAGGGTTGGTTCCTACGGGAGGCCTCAGGGAAGAGTCTGTTCCACGCCTCTCTCCTGGCTTCCGGTGGCTCCAGGCAGTGCGTACGTCTCCTTGGCTTGTAGCTGCATCACTCCGATCTCTGCTGCCTTAGTCACGTGGCCTTTCTCTCTCTCCATGGGTGTCTTCTCCTCATCTCGTAATACACCAGTCTTTGGCTTCAGGGCCCACCCTAAATCTGGATGCTCCCATCTGCAGATCCGTAACTGATACATCTGCGCAGACCCGGTTTCCAAATAAAGTCACACTCCGAGGCTCCGGACGGACACGAATTTGGAAGGACGCTATTCAATCCACTACAGAGGTTCGTTGCCTGGGGTCTTTCCTGCGTCAGCTGAGAATCTCTCCTGCTGTCCAGTGCCCTCCTTCTGCAGGACACCGTGCGACAGCTGCTGTCAGGGAGGCAGCCGCATGCCCCACTCCCCCTCCGGCCCCATGGACCCTCCGGACGTGCCCACCCTGCCCTGCCGGGCTCCCTGGCAGTCGGACGGCTCCATGACAAGCCCGCATGCCTGTGGAAGACGCGCGGGGAAAACCGCAGTTGCAGAATCCCAGCGTGAGACGGAGGAGGAAAGTGCTGACTTCAAAATTGAAACCTTGACAGATGTAGCACTTTTTAACTCTGCGATGGGCCTGTTGGCACTTGTCAGATCCCAGCACGTTTGCTAATGTGCATTTTCATCAAAGGGATGAGCTCGCTCAGGCGCCCGACGCTTGTCTAACCTTTTTGCTTCTGCTTCCTTTGCTCGGTTGGTCCTGCCTGTTCTCTCCCCGCACCCCTTCGCCTATGCCTTTCGGCCCCTCCCCCCTGTCAGTCTCCGCCACGCCCCAGTCCCTCCTCTCATCATCCCTGGTCTCTCCCCCAGTGCCTCCCACCATGGCCCCTCTTCCTTCTGCCTTCTTTCCTCTCCAACTGTTTCTTCTTTCCTCTTCTTTTATTTCAGCAAGTTAAACATTTGCAGAGCCACCACACTACACCAGGGACTGTGCTAATGACAAGATGTGAAGACGAACCACACCAAGCCACACTCAGCCCTCCCTGCCCAGGCCACGTTGCTCTGATCTCTTTATCTCTTCTTTTCCTTCCCCTCCTCCCTTCATCTTCCTCCTCCCTCTCGGCATCTTCTCTCCCCGCGTTTTTTTCAGGCCAGTTCCGCCAGCTCTTCCCCAGGCGCTTCAGTAGGTACTGGGATGGGGCAGGAAGAAGACCAGGTCCCTGCGCTGTGTCCGAGTCTCCTCGCGCTGTCCGTCTCTCTCCCCCGGCCTCTGCCAGCCCTCCCTCGCACTCCTCCAAAACCCTCCATCGCCATTGTCCATTTCCTTCACCTCGTGCCTTCTCAGGCTTCAGCCTCCTGAACCGGAAAGGCAGCGTGCTAACGGCCCGGCCCCCTCTGGCGTGCTCTGCTGATGGGGCCAGGACTGGCCATGCTGCCGGGCGGGGAACAGCTGACGCACGTGGACAGACAGAGGATCTGAAAGGCCCTTGCCCCCGCCGCCCCCAGCGGGAAACTGCTGATCAGCCGATTATGTCTGACCCGACAGGAGCGATTCTGAGAGGACTCGGCCCTGCGGGCGGCCAGGAAAGGCTGATGCGGGTGGACACATGATCAGGAGCGGAACGAAAAGTTCCCTGGCTTGGCTCTGAGCTGGGCCGGCTGATTGGAATGGAGGTGCAGGGTCACTGGTTAGCTCGATGCCGGGGCTGCTGAGGGCATGTCGAAGGCAGATGATGCCCAGGTGCTGGAAACCGCGGTTGATAAGAAATCAGGAGTTGGGGGAGGGACTGGGCTAGAAATTTGGAGGACAACCCTTGTCACGGCTGCTTTCCCAAATATCTGGGAGGTGAAGGAGAAGGCAGCTCTGGATTGAAACCCTAGTTCTGTTCATTGTGGTTGACCCCTCCCCTCCCATGTCCCCAGGATCTGTTCTCCCCAAATAATGATGCCAGACATGAGATCCTCATTCCTCTTGCCTGTGATTGGGTCACCGGTGGCCATGTGATGCAGTGACAGCTCAGGAGACACGTGGGAAAGTCTGCTGGGGTTCCTGGGGAAGCTTCTCCTCGCTCCTAGGAAGGAGGCGCTGGACGGTCACTGCTCTGTCTGAATGTGACACTAGGAATCCTGCAGCCGTGACCAAATCAACCCCAAGGATGTCAGATCCAAGATGGGAAGAACCTGTGATGTCGATGAAACATGCAGTCACGGGCTACCCGCCTGGAGTATGTGCCCTTCCTCATATTTCTTATTACATGAAGTAATGGCTTTTCTTATTGTTTAAGGCCATTGGAGCCCATCTAAGTTGTACCGTTGGTAACTTGCAGCCTAAGGCATCCTAAATAACAGACGAGCACAGAACTTCTCCAGGCGTCGTTTGAGACCATAATGCCTGTGACCCCGTTGCCGGGAGAATCCATGAAACGATGCATTCAGCACAATTCCTGGCACGTAGGAGGCACTCAACAGACATTATCGTAATTATATTTTATGTATCGATACATTATTGTTTATAGTATTTACAGCCTGTTTTATGTAGTAGTCATTAGTACTCCTCGCCACTTATTTCTGGTTCTGTCTCGTTCCAGTCATTATGCCACTGTACTTCCTGGTCCTTTCTTGGGTGGGAGAAGCCATGTGACTGTTCGCAGAGGCTAGTCCTGCGCCCACCACCTCCCAGTGTCCGAGTGGCTTCTCATTTTGTCAGCATTGCCCTCTGCCAGCTCACCTGGGCCATCAGTGCTTTGGCAGGGTGGGCAAAATGCTGTCTCCTTTTGCGGCATTCAGGCAGAGGTATCCATGACGAAGCTGCCTGGGCTCCACAGGATTAAGTTCTCTCTCAACTCACACACAGCCATTTCACCCCAAGGCACTCACAGGCTCCTCAGGGGCAGTTTCCGATGCCAAAGTGATCACCGAGCCCTTCAGGACTGCAGCAGCTTGGAGAGGCTCTTCCTGATGTGATAAGTTCTTTCTGGATGATCCCAAACTGCTCCTCCTGCAATCTGGCTTTTAGAGGCCTTTCCTGTAAATCTAGTACATGGCTCTGTTTTTGAGCCCCGTGACAGGGGGAGCTTACCTCGGCCCCCATGAAAAAGAAGATTACCAAAAAGAAGAAAGGAAAAGAGAAAGAAAGAAGGAAGGAAGGGAAGGGAAGGAGAGAAGGGAAAGAAGGAAGGAAGGAAGGATCTAGAGGAATTGGAACCCTTGTTCTTTGCTGGTAAGAAGGTAAAATGGTGTAGTTACTGTAGAAAACAAAAATCAATATAGAATTATCATAATACCCAGCAATCCCACTCCTAGGTATATATGCAAGAGAAATGAAAACACATGTCCACAAATGGTCATACTATTATTCATAAAACCCAAAAAGTGGAAACAAATGGTCATACTATTATTCATAAAAGCCAAAAAGTGGAAACAACTCAGTGTCCATCATAGGAGATTAATCTTTGGATAAACAAAACGGGGAAAATCCAGACAATGGAATATTATTTGGCAATAAAAAGTAACAAAGTGTTGATACATACGACCATGTGAATGAACCTCAAAAACACAAGGCAAATAAAAGAAGCCAGGCTTACAAGGTCACATATGGTATGATTCCATTCGTATGTCCAGAATAGATCAATCCACAGAGACAGGAGGCAGGTTAGTGGTTGCCAAGGGCCGGGGGGAGGAGGACATGGGTGAGGGGTGGTACATGAATTAACAGGTACAGAGTGTCCTTTCGGGGTGATGAAGATGTTCTGGAACTTGATCTAGGTAGTGACTGCACAAGGCTGTGAACGTACTGAATGCCGCTAAATTGTACACTTTAACATGGTTGACATTAAGTGAATGTCACCTCAATCTTTAAAACATCGGTAATTAGAACTGCATGTGGAGGAGGAGAGGAAGGGAGGGCAGGCAGGCAGAGGAGAGGAAAGACATCACGACATCCAACCCCAGGCCCCGCAATGCCCACCTCCCGCCTGGCCCTGAACCCCTTTCTCACAATCAGTCACGCTCAGACGCTGATGCATACATAGTAGGGGCCGGTGCGTGTTTGTTCCGCCCGCCGCTGACACCACCTGCTCCCTGTGTAAAGGGAAGAAAATTATTTTAACCGTCATAAGTACCGCACTTGAACCTGTGGGCTGAATCCTGCCTGCCCTTAGGGACGGTCGTGTTTACCTTTGTGCCCTGACCACAGCCTGCACTCTGGGCTCTGCATTACCTCCGGCGTCGCAGGCTGGCGAAAACCCTGCCCAGCTCCAGCTCCGACCAGCGTAATTATACGTTACGCTGCCGCTATTTACAAAGCCGACATCGTAATTAGCTGTTTATTAGGGTCCTTCAGGCCCAGCTGGGATTCCCCCAGTTGCCGAAGCTGCAGTGTCTGCACCTCTCGCTCCCTGCCATTCTGGGAAGACCTGGTTTTGGTGGCCACTGGCCAGAGTCCCTACAATCTCCAGGAGAGCATCCTTCTCTGCTGTTCCTGAGGCTCCCCGGGCTGGGAACTATTCTTAGGGTGTGAGGAGAAGTGGGGGCGGGGACAACACCCATGACTCTGGCCGCCTCTGTCTCTTCTGTCCAGAATGTGAACACCTGCTACCTGCTGCGTGTGGACTGGGGTACCATATCCTAGACCCCAAGGAGCTCCCAGCAGGATGAAGGAAGGAAGAGATGTGGGCGGTGGACCCTAGTAAGATGCTGAGCAAGATCAGCTACGTAATTTTCGGGCTCAGGGCAAAATGAACATGCGGGGCCCCTCGTTACAATGAAGAATTTCAGGACAGTGACAGCAGAGCATTAACAAGTGTTACCCTTGGTCGTGCCAGGCCCTGTGTGACTGCATGAAGCTGGCTCTGGCCATGAGCATTAATAACAGTAGACGTGCATAGAGCAATCACTAAATGCCCGTGGCATAGAACTTGGGGGTTAGGACATAGGTTCCGGGGTCAGATTCCAGCTCTGCCCCCGACTAGTTCCGTCATCTTGGGCAAATTCTGCTGTCTGTGTCTCAGCTTTCTCATCTGTAAAATGGCAGAAATAGGAGAAAAGAGTGTTGTCCTGTGTCTGGCACGTAGTTGCAGCTACATAAGCATTGTCCGTTAGTATTTAATTTGCTTGGATGGGTTCAGTTGATCTCCACGGCAATATAAGAGGTGGATGCTATCACTATACCTGTTTCCGGGTGGGGAAACTAAGGCACACATACGTTGAGTAACTTAGGCCCAGGTTTGAACCCAGAAGCTCCAGCCCCTGGGCTTGCATCATGAGGTCATGTGGGAAGAATAGAATGAAGGGGCACAGAGGGGAGGAGTTGCACCCACCCTTGGGGGCCAGGAGAGGTAGAGAACACCCTCTGAGGGGCTCTGCTGGGTGTGGCTCCAAGCCGGTGCTCAGTTAAGTGTGGGTAGAACTGGAGCCTGATTTTTGGGGTGAACCTACTTCGTGCCAGGCACTTTCGTCACGCTTCTTGAACATCTCAGGTGCGTTTGGTCATTTCTGTTGTAGGTGGGGACCTCGAGTTCATCTCTTGGAGAAGTCTCTGGGTCAGTGTCATCCAGCCAGGAAGTGGCAAGTCAGAGACTGCCCTCCTGGGTCTCTCAGATTCCAAACTCTAGGCTCTTTCCAGCCGAGCCTGCTCCTTTCCGGAAGCTCTGCCCAGAGACATGCACGGTTGGCATTGCTCAGCCCGGGAGCCTGAGGTGGCCCTGGTCCCATGAATGCCACCTGCATCGCTGTTCCTTTGGCTCATTAGAGCCTCTCCTCTCTCACCCCTAATCTCTGGTCCAGGAAGATAAAAGTAGCAGAACTGCCCCAGGTTCAAGGTCTCAGCAATGCTTCTGGGATGGGATGGGGCAGGGGGGCATCCTCAAAATCAAGATGAGCGAGGAGGAAGACGGAATTGTAAATGAGGCCTTAGCAAAATGCTCCAGGCATCTCCCAGGAAGGGCTTTTCCTAACAGTCCCCTCGGAGTCTGGATTTTCCATGATTCTCCTCATGGAAAATCCGAAGCCTAGCCGAGCCTTCTGAGAATGAGCCAGGGTGGAGGGGGTGAGCTGAGTAGGAGCTGTTGATCCTGTCCAGGTACCAGGCTGCCTGTGGGACCCGGAGCAGGCAGGCCTGTGGCTCCCTGTCACCTGCATGCCACCAGAGAGAGATGAGAAAGGGGCAAAAGTTGGCACTGAGTCAGGGATTTCCAAGGAGAGCCTGACTAGGCGGATAGTTCTTTCCTCTTTGAAGGCAACCGTGCACGCATTGTACCACAATTTCTTTCTTTGAAAAAATAAATTACTTTTTATTTTAATTTCACTTACAGAAAAGTTGCAAGAACAATACAAAGAACTCCCTTACACCCTTCACCCAGACTCCCTAGATGTTTATTAACGTTTTTTAAAATGTACTTTTTAATTACAATTGACATACAGTATTGGTTTCAGGTGTACAACATAGTGATTAGACGTTTAGATATCTTATGAAGTGATCCGCCTGTTAAGTCTAGTACCCACCTAGCACCATACGTAGTTATTACAATATTATCGGCTACATTTTCTGCGCTGTACTTTACATCCCCTATGACTATTTTTATAACTGGCAGTTTGTACATCTCAATCCCTTTCACCTTTTTTACCCAGGCCCCCAACCCCCTTCCCATCTGGCAACCATCAATTTGTTCTCTGTATCTATGAGTCTGTTTCTGTTTTTTAGATTCCACATATAAGTGAAATCATATGGTATTTGTCCTTCTCTGTCTGACTTATTTCACTTAGCATAATGCCCTCTGGGTCCATCCATGTCGTCACAAATGGTAAGATTTCATTCTTTTTATGGCTGAGTAATATTCCGCTGCATGTATGTAGCACCTCTTCTTTATCAAATCGTCTACCGATGGGCACTTAGGTCGCTCCCATATCTTTGCTATTATAAATAACGCTCCAGTGAACATAGGGGTGGATAAATCTTTTCAAATTAGTGTTTTGGATTTCTTCAGATAAAAACCCAGAAGTGGAATTGCTAGGTCATGAGGTAGTTCAATTTTTAATTTTTTGAGGAAATGCCACGTTGTTTTCCATAGCGGCTGCACCATTTTATAATCCCACCAACAGGACACAGGGTTCCCTTTCTCTACATCTCACCTACACTTATTTGTCGATTTATCGATGACGGCCATTCTGATAGGCGTGAGGTGATACCTCATTGTGGTTTTAATTTGCATTTCCCTAATGATTAGCGACGCTGAACATCTTTTCATATGTCTTTCGGCCACCTGAATGTCCTCTTTGGAGAAATGTCTGTTTGGGTCCTCTATTTTTTTATTGGATTTTTTTTTTTTTTTTTGGTGTTACGTTGTATGACGTTTGTTAATGTATTTTGGATAGTAACTTCTTACTGGCTGTATCACCGGCTAACATCTTCTTCTCATTCAGTAGGTCGTCTTTTCGTTTTGTTGATGGTTTCCTTCGCTGTGCAAAAACGTCTTGGTTGGACGTAGCTCCATTTGTTTGTTTTTCCTTTTGTTTCCCTCCCCGAGGAGACATAGTCCACAAAATATGGCTAGGAGTGATGTCAAAATGTTTACCGTCTATGTTTTCTTCCTTTTATGGTATGGTTGCAGGTCTTACATTTAAGCCTTCAAAGTGGTCTAGTTGCGTTTTCTTTTCTTTTCTTTTTTGCACGTTTCTGTCCAATTTTCCAAAACCTTTATTGAAGAGACTGTCTTTACCCCACTGTATATTTTTGTCTCCTTTGTCATAGATTAACTGACCATATAGGCGTAGGTTTATTTCTGGGCTCTCTACTCTGTTCCATTGATCTGTGTCTGCTTTTATGTGAGTACCATGCTGCTTTGACTACCATAGCCTTGTAGTATAGTTTGATATCAGGTAACGCGATACTTCCAACATCGTTTTCCTCCCCCGCCCCCCGGCTTAAGATTGCTGTGGCTCTTCCGGGTCTTTTGTGGTTCCATATAAATTTTAGGATTATTTGTTCTAGTTCTGTGAAAAATGCCATGGGTATTTTGATAGGGATTACATTGCAGATTCCCCCAAATGTTAACACTTTGCCACATTCGCTTTATCTTTTTCTTTTTCTCTCTCTACATAGATATAGATACATCGAAGAGATAAATGTGGTGTTTTTTTTTTCAGAACCATTTCACAGCAAGTTGCAGACATAACACCTCTAAATGTTCCAGTGTATGTTTCTTAAAAACAAATGACATTCTTTCAGAAATATATCTTATGACATAATTATCGAAATCGGGGAAGTAACACTGAAACGGACAGCGTTATTATCTCATCGACGAACTATTCAGATCTCGCCATTTGTCCCTACAATGTCCTTTATGACAAAAGGGAACTGGAACACATATGGCATCACACTGTCACGTCTCTTTGGCCCCTTTTATTCCAGAAGAGTTTCTCGGTCTGTCTTTGCCTTCCGTGACACTGACACTTTTTAAGAGAACGGGTCAGTTATTTTACAGAAAGTCCCTCCGTTTGGGTTTGTCAGAGGTTTCTTCATGATTAGTGTACGTTTAGTGTACATGAAAAGTGTACATTTAGGTTGTACACTTTGGGCTGGATCATCACATAAGTGTCGCTGCGGTCTTCCCAACGTGTCCTATCAGATAGCGCATGCTGTTGATTTGCCCCATTCTGGTGATGCTAATTTGATATTTGAAAGCTAAATGCAAGCAAGCAAACACGTAAAAAGAGAAAAGCTTGAATTCTAGGAATATCCCTTCTAATCCCCAGCTCAGAAGCCACAGACACCCCCAGCATCTCTTGTTTTTGCTTATACAGAAAGTTAATGGACCAGTTATCTATTGCTGCGAAACAAAGCGACCCAAAGCACAGTGGCTTAAAATAACAACTGTTTTATTGCTCGTGATTCTGTGGGTCAGGAATTCAGGTGGGGCCCAGCTGGGCTGTTCTGCCGCTTCACAAGATGTCAGCTGGATTCACTTCTGTGGTTGCACTCTGAGGCTGGTATGTTGGCTGTCAGCTGGGGTGCTTGGTTCTCCTCCATGTGGCCTTTCCAGTAGGATAGCTTGGGCTTCTTTACATGGTAGCTGGGTTTTAAGTAAGTGAAAATAAAAGCTACAAGACCTTTTAGAGCTGACGCCTGGATGCTGACTAGCGTCCTTTTTTGCTGCATTCTGTTGTTCAGAGCAAGGCACAGGGCCGGCCCAGGATGTGAGAAGCGATAACAGCCATTGCAAAAGAACACGTGAGATGGGAGTGATTTTCTCAGCCATCTACAGAAAGAGTCCACCACAGTTCTTGGGGAGAGAGTACGCCGAGGGTACCTGCTTGCTCACCCAGAATGTACGAGAGAGCTACACGTGGGGAGCTGGGCAATCAGCCTTTGCCAGGCCTTGCCTGGAGGAATATCAGTCCCCAGGCTCGGAATGTTTCATTTTCACTCTTCTTTTCCATTCTTCGTAATCCCCAAAACCTTTCTCAGGCATCTATCGTGTAATGACAGTATTTCTTGAACACCTGCAATGCACGCAGGGCCCAATGCTGAGGATAGAGGGATGAAAATGCATTGGTCCTTATCTTCTGAGAGCTCGCAGCCTAGAGACAAAACCTACCTACAAACAAACTATTGAAGATCATTGTCAAGGACCTAGGTATGCAGAGGGAGGAATCCAGAGGAAGGAGTGGCTAAGTATGCCTGGCGGGTTAGGGAAGGGACAGTCAGGAACGGACTCCTGAGCAGGAGTAAATGGGCAGGCCAGGCAGGTGTGTTGGGTGGAGAATTACCCAACTTGGGAATGGCTGTCAGCAAGATAGGGAGGGACCCAGGGGAAAGTTCAAAGACCCAAGACCAAGGGATAATATGGTTTAAAGCCTTACAGCCAACTAATGCTGTTGTATCTAACCTTCCCTTTCTTACCCAGGAGTCTTTGCCAGCCAGGTCTAAATCTTTATTCTGGTAGACCCCAAATATCCTCATACGACAGAGATGTGGGATGAGACCAGGGAGGAAGGTGGGGAGGACTCTGTAGAGAAACTTATTTCATCTACATGATGAGGAGCTGGGATAAAGAGAGGAGAAGGGTCGTCTGGGAATTCTGGAGTTTGGGATGGGGGAAGGGAGAACGGGGAACGGGGGGCACGGCTTACATTCAGCACGGCAGTTACGCATTGCACAACAAAATTTGGTCAATGACAGACCACATATGACACGGTGGTCCCCTAAGATTATAACGGAGCTGACAAATTATCGCCCAGTGACTTCATAGCCGCTGTAATGGCACAGAGCAAAGCATTACTCATGTGTTTGTGGTGATGCTGGTGTAAACAGACCTACTGTTCTGCCAGACATATAAAAGTATAACATAATCAATTATGTGCAGGGCATAATACTTGGTCATGATAATAAACAACTCTGTTACTGGTTTATGCACTTACTATACTATGCTTTTCATCGTTATTTTTCAGTGTACTCTTTCTAGTTACAGAGGAAAAAAGTTTGCTGTACAACAGTATGCCCCGTTACACCAACACCGTGTCTCTTGATTACGTGATTTTTCTCTTGTGCTTGATTTAATCTCATGTTGTTTTCTACAGTAACATGCTGCCCAGGCTTGTAACCTAGGATCAATAGGCTATACCACATCACCTAGGTGTGGAGCAGGCTACACCATGCAGGTGTGTGTAAGTGCACTCCGTGATGTTCTCACAAGGAAATCACCTAACGATGCATTTCCCAGAACACAGCCCCGCCGTTAAGTGGCGTGTGACTGCACATGCCATAAGAACCGTGTGACTATTTGATAGCTAGACTGCAGTTCTTTGCGTGCAAATAAGTCCACAGGAGGAACCATGTGGGAACTCACAATGCATATGGTTACATATTTTTATACGCGCACACAAACAGTCACAAGAGGGGTCACAGTTTTAAAAGGAATGCATTCTTGAAGATCTTTACGTAATTAAAACCTCAAATAATCTAAGCATACCCCCCAAGAGGGGGTGGTGAGCACGTCTCTTTATCTGTTAACATGTTGCTAACAAATGACCACTGTCTAAATTTCACTCGGGCCACTTGGTTGTCAGATGATGCAATTATTGATGTCTCCTTGAGAACTGGGGAGCTTTGCATTGTTCCACATTTTGCACCTAAAGGGAGGCTTTATTTCGAGCATATTTTTATATTGCACTATTTCAAATTTGCAATTCTCTCTTATTTCACATTGTCTTTCTCCCGCGTTAGACCCGCACGCACATAGGAAGAGAGACATTGCAGAAAGATGGGACGTGTTGCAGTTGGGACAGAACCTCAGAGTTTTCTGGGGGCAGCCCTCTTCATGAATGAGACAACAGAGGCTCAGAGGGGTTTGGTTCTGTCCAGGATGCTGCACGGAAAGGCAACAGAGAGAACACGCCCCTCACTGGAACTCAGACATGCGGCCTGATCTTTCAGTTTCGGCCAAATAACACGGCCGTTGAGGATTTGGGTTTCGGAGTCTCTGCTAGCTTTCTGACCTTGGGCAAGGCATTTTTTTACCCCTCTGAGCCTCAGTTGTCTCATCTGCAAAAACCTCGTTACTAATAGCCACCTTCAGGATAGAGGTGACTGATAACATTTTTAGCACGGGCGCCTGACTTATAGGGAATGCTCTAGACCAGGTAGCCATCACAGTGAACCATCACCTTGCTCCACTGTGCCTTGCTTATCTGTTTGTGTTTAGTTTCCCAGTGAGACTGTAAGTCTCCTGAAGGCTGGCTGGTCCTGGGTCTTTTGGGGTTTACAGTCCCAGCTCTGTGCACAGAACAGACACTGTGATTGCTTGCGGGCTTGTGGGGCTTGTCGGCTGGACCCCATACAATGCGTGCCTGGGGATGGAGGGGAGGGCGGATTCAGCATACCCTTAGGACTCTTTTCCCTCTTCCTTCTGATTCCAATCCCAGGAGCCCTCTCTTTCTCTCCAGGGGGGAAGGAAGTGAGCCCCTGGCCCCTCCCTCCTAGCAGGAGATGTGCAACCTGGTTTCTCTGTGTTCCGCCCTCCCATTCCCCACCTCGCCATTCCCTGGTGGATGGATTATGCTGATAAATTCGTTCACCCCTGGCTCAAGGGATGCGAAGGGGAAGATTTGCATTTTAAAAAGACCTGAGGAACAGAGACGTGCTAAACACAGAGAAAATGCTCACTGATGCAGAGACTTGGGCCAACTACCTAGAGACTTTCAGAAGTGAGAATAATCACCTAAGTACTCATCCTACGGAAAGATGGTGCTGTCAGCACCCTAATGATTGGTTTCTGTCCCCTACGCAAACGTTGACCGAGACTAGAACTTCAAGAAGAAAGAAAATAACTTTTACAACACCTACCATGTCTCTAACTTTGCAGCATAATTGTGACCTCGATTGTACAGATTAGGAAACTCCTGCTCAGAGAGATTAAGAGACTGGCAGGAGAACACGCAGCCTACAGGCTGCAGAGCTGGGATCCAGACCTGATCTTTGCCACTCCGAGGCTGTTGTTCTTTCTCGAATCTTTCCTTTCTCAAACCGTTCCTTTCTCGAATCTTTCTCTCAGGCAGAGGCTGTGAGGCCAACTCAGAGGAATGGAATGTCTGACATTCTTGGACCTCTCCGACTCCCCCAGGAGCCCCTGGGGGATCTTGATTCATGTGCAGGAAATCAGTCCCCTCAGCCTCCTTGCCCCAGCCTGCCAGCCTCCTCCCCAAATCCGCCAGATGTCTCCACATTCACTGAACATACCTTTCCCTCCTCCTCGGTGCTTTGGTACACACGGTTCCTGAGTCTGGTCTTCCCTTTGCCTCGAAAAACTCCTCCACCTCCTTGATGATCCAGATCAAATGTCTCCTGAACCCTAGGAGTATAACTCACGTCTTTATTTTTCTCCCATAAAGCAAGGCCGCCACACACCATTGCACAGGTCGTGCACCGTGTAACGCTAGAGGCACCGTTTGCAAAGACCACAGTGGCATGGTCTAGTCGTTCCTTTATTCGAATTGTAATAATATCAGCTTATGGCATAAACTTGAAGGTAGGGATGACTGTCACATTCAGCACTACACCCAGTACCCGGCACTGGGCCTAATGCTCAATAAGCGTTGAATGAATGAATGGATGAATGAATGAATGAATACTTCAAGGTATGACTGTAACATACAGAGCCTCCAAACGGCCCAGAACTTGCCTTTTTAATCCAGTGTTTCCCCTGCTGTAGACGCTTATTCCAGCAAAGCTCCGGACGCTCGAAGCCCTTTTGGAGCTCCTCTCAGGGGATTTCATTCAGAGCTAGGTTCCAAACCACGCGAATAACCCCTGCTCATTATTTTGCAATCACAGGCCTTTTCTCACCCAAAGTGATCCCAGCCAGCTACCTCTCCTACCTTGTTCATCAGACCTAACTCGGTTTAACTTTGGACTCTGTCCGGAAATCAAGTCCACCCTCCAAGAATGAGGAAAGTCAGGAGAAACTGTCGAGCCATCGAAGGCTGGTCAGCTTCCCTCTCCCAAAATGCTCTCTCTGTGCCACAGCGGCCTGGCTGGCCAAGGCTCAGGTGTCCCCGGGGGCCGCCTTTAAAGGACCACAGTGACTTCCACTTATATGTTCCGCTGTGTTGCTTTTCAAAAGTTTACTCCTAGTTCAGACTTGTAAGGGACTGAGGATTACTGAGAGTCCACTAACTGTGAAGTTTTTTTACGAAAACGATTGTACTCAATTCTCATAACCATGCAGTGGGATGGACCTAACTCTCCCCATTCTACAGTTGAGGAAATTGAGGCTGATGTTTTCTTGGGTCCCTGGGGAGCTGAGACTTGGGCCTGGATCCGTCAGCCTTCAAAGCCGATGTGATTTTCACTACAAGGACCAGCATTGCCTCTTTGCCCTTCAGACACCGTTTCCTGTGCTGTTTTATAGTTCCGGAAATAGAAACCTGGATTCCGTGGGAATTGCCCTGCGTGAGGGCGGTTGCCAGCTCTTCTCATTGCTAGCAGGACATGCTGGGCCTCTGCCCCCGTTTCTCCTTGGACGGGGTTAATTTGTGTAAATTCCTTCACACTCTTCCCTGGTCCTCTTTGTGACCATGGGCACCCTGGTCTCTCCTTGGTCAGCGGTGCAGTCACCAGATATGAAAGCAGGGATCAAATTCCAGGCCATATCAGCTCTAGGCTCTAAAACAGGTAAAACTCATCTCACAAACTTGATTTTTGATTTTTTGATTTTGGTAGAGCAGAGTCACATAGCTGTGCCCTAGCTGATTTTGATTTTTTTTTTTTTTTCAGTTAAGACACCACAATTTTTCACCCTTATCTGATTTATGCAAGAGTGTTGGTCACAGAACATTAGTGATAAGTCTTAATTGTTTATTAATTTCTGCACTGGCTTGGTCCTCTATGTTCAATACATTTCGAAGACACCAAGGATTGAAGACTCAACCAAGAGGTACTGAGCACTCAGCACAGGCTCTTTCATATTCTGGAACAGGGGTCAGCAATCTATGGCCCTTGGGCCAAATCTGGACAGACAACTGTTTTTTGTAAATAAAGTTTTATTGGAACACAGCCACCCCCATTCATTTACATAATGTCCATGGCTACTTCCATGCTACAACAGCAGAGTTAAGTGGTTGCCACCATATGACCCTCAAAATCAAAAATAATTACCCTCTGACTCATCACAAAAAAAATTGCAACTCCAATTCTAGAAAATATTGAGTGTTTCTCTGACTGACCAGCCTCCAAACCTTTTCTTGTAATTGAGGAATCTCTCATCTAATGAGCTGGAGCTCACCGCCTGTTATGGGAGCTGATAACGCAGATACGCACTGTAATGAGTTGAATGGTGGCCCCCAAAAGATATGTCCGTGTCCTACACCCCAGAACCTATGAACGTGACCTTATTTGGTAAAAGGGCCTTAGTAGATGTAATTAAGTTAAGGATCTCAGGATGAGATCTTCCTGGATTATCCAAGTGGGCCCTATATCTAATGACAAATGTTCTTATAAGAGAGACAGAGAGAAGAGGAGAAGGCTGCGTGAAAATAGAAGCAGAGACTGGAGTGACACCCCTATCAGGAATGCTGACAGCCACCAGAACCCAGATTCTCTGGAGGAAGTACAGCCCTGCCATCACCTTGATTTTGGACTTCAGGCCTCCAAACCTGGGAGAGTACCTGGTTGGTGCTAATTTGTTACAGCAGCCACTAGAAACTAATAGACTCATTTTCCCAGCTTCCCTTGTGGCTAGGGCACAGACATGTGACACTGCTCTACCAATCAGATACACCTTCCTAGATTAAATAAGAAGCTAATGAGAGGAGGAAGCAGGAACCATGCCGCCCCCATGCCTTCTCCATGCTGCTGAGGATGGGAGCAACTCTGTGGCATTTTCAGAGATGTCAGTGGCTGCAGTTTTAGTGGCATTGGCCAGTGTCCAGAATTGTTGGAGCAGATTACTTTACCTGTGTCAGAGGGGACAGCAGCAGCGTCTTCAGTGTTGGGTGACTTCTGGGGTATAATTCCTGGCAGCACAAACTCCAAGTCTAACTTGCCAGCTGGAAATTCCGCAAGCTACCCCATATCCTTTGGGTACATTTCTTTCTTGATGAAATTAGCCAGAGTTGGTGTCTATTGTTTTCAGGCTTGTGCTGGCTCTGGCTTCTATCAGCTCAGGAGAGCCAATTGTTCACTCCTCTTCCCAGCTCCTCATTCAGTGATATCACATTGGTAGCTTAAAATCGGCCATGAAGGGAGTATTTACACCACAGAAATTGGCAAGTGCTGCAAATCAGAGCTTTTGTTTTCAAAGAGTTGATTTATCAGCAATACCATAGGCTATTTCCAACTGAAACTCTGCTTGATAGCTACAGAATATCTCATTTCATCTTTGTATCCAGCCGATAAGAAAAGTTTTACATTCATCTTGTTACAACGAGCAACCTAAAAGAGATAAAGGGATAGTTCAAAGTCATATATCTCCGAAGTGATAAATCAGGGGCCTGACCTTCTGATTTTACATCCTCTAGATCAAAATAAGGCTAATGACCACTTTTTTTTTTTTGAAACTGAGGGTTTAAAGACAGACTGCACCCAAAAATAAACAAACCATAAAACCATGCGAACCTCCACAATACCTGAGGGACAATGGCCATCGGGCCTAAACTCATCTAAATCACCCAGTATTTTGCAGAAGAGGGCCACCCCCTCACCCTCATAGAAAGTGGGCAGATCAGAGCTCAGGTTCAGAGGCTTTTCGATTGGACTTAACGCACAGCCTGCTCTGCAGTTAAACCTCCCTTGGTGCTCTCAGTGAAGAAAGAGACAGTCTTCCACGTTTGAAGGAAGCGAGATTGCAGGTGCAATTAGCAGGCTAGGGAGGCAGACGGTCTCACCTTGATGCTCTCAGAGTCTAGAGCTTGCTCTGTGGGCACTGACAGATTTACCATTAGGAGGACACGTTGAGAGCTTCTGTGCCTCATCTTCAGGAGAGAGATTTATAATGCCTGCACAGCTGTTGGAGCACAGCTCCAGCCAGATACCACGTTCTGGGAAGGGAGGCTTCCTGTCTGAAGACACATCCTCACTCCTGCCCGCTCAGCCTGCAAGCCTGAACCCTGGGGACAATTGAAGGAGTCCTGGGGACATTCCCTCACTGGAATAACACCGATCTATGCCCTCGGCTTTCCCTGGACACATGCTTTCCCCTTCTGGGAAATGCCGCTTCCTGACCTCTGCCCAGAAGACAGGCAGGTGCACCACAGAAGCCGGCGGCCATGGCAGCAGGGGGCCGTGCACGTGCCCGTCCTTTTGTTCCAGGGCTCCTGGGAAGTACAGGGGCCACTGGTGTGTGTCGGAGTGGATACATCTGGAGCCAGAGCTTTGCACCAGCTGCAGGGGGTGAGCTGACCCATGACAGACTCCAGCAGCAGTAAAGATAAAGACCTCTTCCATCTTGCGAGACCCTCTATGTGATCTACGTGCATTAGTTCAAATCCTTACAAGAGTCCGGCTGGGCGTGCTTTGTACCCCCATCCTTCTGATGAGGAAACAGAGGCCTGAAGAGGTAGAAATGTGTACCCAAAGTCCACCACCTGTAAGTGGCAAGGTCAGGATTTGAACCCTGGACTTTATGACTCCAATGCTTGGGTATTGAACAGAGTTGAATACTGTTCCTCCCCTCCCAAAAACAAATTCATGTCCACCCCGAACCTGTGAACATGACCTTATTTGGAAATGGGGTCTTAGCAACCGTAACTAGTTAAGATGAGTGCATACTGGAGCGGGGTGGGTCTTCATCTGATCTGGTGTCCTTATAAGAAGAGGCAGATTAGGGCACAGAGACCAGACACACACAGGGAAGGCAGTCACGGAACACGGAGGCAGAGATTGGAGTGAGGTATGCCCCGAACCTGTGAACATGACCTTATTTGGAAATGGGGTCTTAGCAACCGTAACTAGTTAAGATGAGTGCATACTGGAGCGGGGTGGGTCTTCATCTGATCTGGTGTCCTTATAAGAAGAGGCAGATTAGGGCACAGAGACCAGACACACACAGGGAAGGCAGTCACGGAACATGGAGGCAGAGATTGGAGTGAGGTAGCGACGACCAAGGAATGTAGGATCACAGGCCAGCACCGGAGGCTGGCAGAGGACAGGTCTTCCCTTGGAGACTCTAGGGGAGGCATGGTCCTGACGACACCTCGCTTTCAGACGTCTGGCTTTCTGTGAGGAGATAAGTTTCTGTTGTGTTAAACCACCCGGTGTGTGGAACTTTTTGTCACAGCAGCCTTAGGAGGCCAATGCAGGTACTTTGGCAAGACGGATTTTTGAGCCAGGAGGGGACCTGGGGGAGGCAGGGGAGCTTGTTTATACCTGCCTTGTCCTCCATCGTCATAACTTCATCTTGCTCATCTGCTCTCGGCCAGGATCAAACCCAGGAAGCTGTGGGACCAGGCTGCTTCCTGGCCCCTGGCCAGAGAGACACCAGAGAGAACGCTCACTGGACTCAAAGACCCCAGGCCACAGAGACTGGTCCCTTTCCTGACCTCTTCCTTTTCCTCGGGAATCGGTCCTCAGCCAACCCTTTGGGCTCAGCAGCTGCAGGTTCGACGCAAAAAAAAAAAAGGCCAGTAAACAACACTCCGAGGGCTTCTTGGCTGGCAGCAGGGGACCCGGCCGCCGTCACGTTGATTCTGGGTGATGCTGGGTGAGCCATTTTACCTCAGAGAGGACCGGTGACGCCATATGCGCTCCGGGCTCCTGGGGAAGTGGGTTGCACCTCAGGATTTTGAAACGCAGCTCTATATCCAGGGACACCCTCCCAACTGACAGCTCAGCAGCGTTTCTCTCCCGTTGTGCTTGTTTGTTGGTTCATCTGTTTGGGATTGGTAAACCTTCTTCCGTCACCCTGTGTCTCTGGGGACCGCCACAGCAGTTCCCGCAAGAATCTGGTCGGGTCCACCGTCCCAGGAGGCCCATCTGCCAGGCAAGCTCCTGCAAGGAGCGCTTCACCCTCTGCTCGAGACAATGTCTCTAGGAGAGGCAGGGCGATCGGGTAGTGTCATTCCTTGTCTCATCGTGACACGGTGGCCCTGTTCCATTTCCCGTTGAGCTTCCGGGATCTGGCATGTAACAGTCTCTTTGTAAATGTGTGTGGACCGAACAAACCCACAACGCACCATAGAGAATCGTTTCGATTGTCTCGAAACCAGTCCTTTCATCGATTGAATTGATCCAACCAACAGAGCCGCCATTTTGGACCTCCTACTATGTGCCTGCAGTCTGATATTTGTCATTCGAAGAGAGGATGTTGCTATGGCGTTGTTCACGCAGACCTACCTGGCTGAGATGTAGCAGCGGTGGGATTTGAACCTCGGACTATAAAACTCTGGGGTCCCCTCCAAACCCAGTCTTTTTCCAGGACATACACTCCTTCCAAGCCCCTCGTCTCTCTGGGGACTGTGGGCACACAGCGTTAGTCCAGATCTTTCCGAGAGTCAATTGAAAAACGTTCCATCTTGAAGTCAAACACTCTCGACACTGGGTGTCTCAGAACCACTTCAGCCACTATCGCCGAGGTTCCCGTGGAAGCCAGGGGACAGCGACCTCCTCCCGGGGAGTTGACCCAGTCCCTCAGCGGCACTGAAGGGGAGGGTCTGAGAGGGTGGATGAGTTTTCTTAGCCCCCTCAGATCTTTGAGCTTCGAGGTTCTCAGGACCCCCCATGGAGAGGGAACCGTCAGGTCCACTGGGAAAGGATAAAGAGGACGCTATCCTGACTCTAACGATTACAGCTCTGTGTGTCTGTGCCACACAGTGAGCTCAACTTTCCCACATCTATGTAGTCCTCAAACGATATCCCTGTGCGGGACACTTCCCCCGTTCAACACGCTAGGAAACCGAGGTCACGCTCACAGGACCCAAACACCGTGCTCACCAATAAGCTGCCTCTATTCCTAGCATTCTGCTGCCTCTAGACAGAGCCCACTACAGAAGGGTCTTCCCTTCCAGAATGTACTAAAAGTAGCCTGCTTCCTTGACCTGCAGTATTTTGTCCTCCAAACATCAACAAGGGACACGATTTACATCTGTCAAGAAAACAGCAGGGGCCCCTTGCGCCGTAGCCCCCAGGTAAGTGGGACCCAGCATGGGGCTGAGGTTTCCATGACCCCTGGGGTCACCCTGACAGAGAGGCATCAGCCTCCCTTTGACCTGTCGGTGGATTCCTTCAAGTCTCCCCCAGTTTTCCTGTGTTTAAAGGAGGCTAATCATGGCTCAGCAATCTGAAGTCCTGGTTTGAAAGCATCATCATTATTACTTGCTTGGCATCTCAGGGCCTCAAGAAGAAGAAGAAAAAAAAAAAGAAACCCACATTGATTTCTAATGCAAATTGGGTTTGAAGAGGACCGCTGGGCTCTCCACAGAGTCTCAGTCACCCACAGAGGAGGGCGCACCCCAGGGGGGACTGTTGCCCTGGGCAAAGAATTTCCTCTCATCAAGACAAAACTCAGATCTGGTCATTTCCCTTCTCCCGTCCCCACTCGGCTGCCCGCCCCTCGGGTCCAGCTGGAATGTGCAGCCGGGGCTCCAGTCAAAGCAGAATTCCGTGTCTGCGAGCTGGGCTTCTCCCTCCCCCGTCCTCCCTGTTCTCTCCCGTCACCTCTACCCCACTACCCGTGTGTGTGCACACACACGCTCACACACGCGATTCTCACGCACACACCCAAAACGCACTTACAGGCATTCACACACCCACACGCACTGACTGACACACACTCAGACCCGTGTGCACACAGGACGGCTCGCGCACTCTCGAAGACGCACGCACTCACTGGCCCTTCCCTGTCAGTACTTGCTTCTCTCCAGCATCATCTTTTTTTCTTTGTGGTTTTGTCTGCTAATCAATCGCTCTCTCTAGACTCTGGGATCCTTAGCCAAGATGTCGAAATACCTGATGCGCCCTGAGCCTCAGGGAGACCGAGCACATGCTCCTTGGGCTTGATAGAAATTTACTTCTCCTAAGTCTGCTATCAACTTCACTCTGCCCTCCCCCTGCTGAGAAACAATGCACAGGAAGTGGAGTCTGAAAGGCTTTCTCCATTCCTGGCACTGGGCAAAGCTTGGTCACCCTCCCCACTACACCGAGAGATAAAGATTATTTTTCCCATGTCTCAGATGATGAGATCAAGGCACAGAAAAGCTCAGTGACTCATCTCAGATGAATTAATTCTTGCAAAAATATGTATTGAGTCCCTACTATGTGCCAGGCCCTACTATGTTCTGGCAGTGAGGGATGCAACATTGAACGGGACAAAGAGCCTGGCCCTGGGCTTACATTCACAAGGATAGTAAGTGGGAGAGCCTGGAATTTTCCCCATGGTTTTCCAAACTCCAAAGTCCTTGATTTTTCTATGTTCTAACAGGGACCCTTGTGTGCCCGAGGCACTCTAGGCTTCGTGGGCCACTTCCTCCATAATTACATTTTCTGGCTGCTTTGGTATAAACACAAATATATTCCAGGCCAAATTAAAAATTAAAATGTTTGCTTCGACCCTAAAAGTCTTTTTATTTTTTAATTTTGAAGGAATTAAGACATTTCTGTGGGCCCTACGCATTATGCCTGTTGTGTAGAATGAGTCGGTCGGTCCCGTGTCCTTAAACACCAGTTACCCAAATAGCCATCAAGGGATGGATAAGCAATATGGGGCTCGTCCAGACAATGGAATATTATTCAGCCATAAAAAATGAATGAAGTACTGATATACGCTACAGCACGGAGGAACCTTGAAAACATTATATAAATGAAAGGGGAAAGAAGCCAGGCATAAAAGACCACACATTGAATGATTCCATTTATATGAAATGTCCAGAGTAGGCAAATCCATGAAGACAGAAAGTGGATTAGTAGTTGCCAGGGGCTGGGGTGGGGGTGGGGGACAGGGGAGTGACTGCTAATGGGGACAGAGTTTCCTTTGGTTGGGGGGGTGGCGAAAATGTTTTGGAACTAGGTAGGGATGATGGTTGCACAACACTGTGAATGAACTAAATGCCACTGAACTGTACCCTTTAAAATGGTTAATTTTATACTATGCAAATTTCAGCTCCATTAAAACAAAGTAACAGGGAGCCATGGGGTTTCTCTTTCCAAATCGGACTGGAGACTCTGCTCCGGAGCTCCTGGCCTTTCTCTTTAGGTTTTCGCTCCCATTTCCTCCCTCTGGGGCTTCCTTTCTCCCCCTGTCATGTCCTGTTTCTTCTCTTGCCCTTTTTGCTGGCATGACACGAAGCACCTTGGCCCAGGAATCCTGGCTGTGCGTCCGAGGCGCTGCGGGGCCATAGGCCAGAGATTGCGCACTGCTGACCCCAGGGCCGGGTCTGGCCTGCCGACATATTTTCCTTGGCCCACGCAGTGTTCTTAAGATATTCCAGTTAGTTGCCAACATTTCAAAACTGAGAGATTTCACATGACACACGCACAGATTTCTGGCTTCTCTGGAGAATTTCAAAGGCGCTGACCGCTCTCATTCCCTCGTGGCTGCAGGAACCAGGCTGCCGCTGTCCCATTAGAGGGACTGCTTCTCCCCAGTTTGCCACAGTCCCCGCCATTCCTTACAGCCTTCGACGGTGTGTTTCTCCTGGCCGGCCCCTGTGGCAATGGAGTTTGTGACTCCAGCCTTCGACCAATGAGCAAAAGCTCTCCGGGCCTCATCAGCAAAATCAGAGAGGTAGATGAGGCGACGATCTTTAAGGGTCTTTTAGGCTGACAGTTTGTGATTCTTCGCTGCAGATTTGGTTTATCTTCCTGTAACTTTGCTGGGTGTGGCGGCCTATGTGTTGTGAAGGTGTAGGGACCGAGCATCAGAGCTCCCGCAGGACCAGGCTGAGGATGCAGCGGCCGCGTCTGACCCAGCTCCTCCTGCGGCCCTGTCCTGCCTCCCCTTCCCTCTTCCCATGAGAGCATGTCCCTCAAAAAGCCACATCCCTCAGTAAACAATACGCACCCAAGTCCCCCCACATATGAGATCTGGTTCCCGATCAGTCTGGGGGGTGCCCGCACCTCAGGGTCAGCTGCTGCTCACCCCAGGCTCCCAGGATAACCTGAGTTTGACTCTACCACTGCACATCACACCCGACACGCTAAGGCTCCCTTCTTCTGCGGTTTCCCCACAAATCATGAGCTTTAAAGGACAAGAATTGTGTCTCATTCATTTCTGGAATGTCAGCGCCTCACACAGAGCCTGGCCAGTCTTAAGTGCCAGACGCATGGCTTGTTGCATTGAGCTGAATGAAGATGGAGAGAGAGAGAGAGAGAGAGAGAGAGAGAGAGAGAGAGAGAGAGATGGGTGACATCTTTCTCTGGCTTAGTATGAATAGTGAATTACTACTGTCTTTATGATGAGTATCAGACAATGTGTCCAGTCCTGTTCACACATTATTTCTAATCCCACAACCACCCTCCCTAGGAGATAGCTTTATAATATCCCAGGAGAGAACACCGAGTTTCAGCAAAGGAAAGTTGTGATATTGTGATACAATAAATATATATTTGGTCTTTGTCCTGCATCCTATTCCTGGCACCAAACTCCCCAAACCCTCGTCATTGCCTAAGTGATAAGCAGTATCTTTAATGATAATATTTGGCTTTTAGTCCCCAGTTCCTGAAATAGCTCCAGAGTAAACGGAGAGTCTTTCGTTATTCATAACAAGCCCCTTTCCGCCGCACCTGAGTTTATGTGAATGATGTGACTTAGGATAAGGCCCCCAGTTAGGCTCAGGATGGGGCTGGTCACCGGAAAGACCAAGTGATTAGAGAATCAGTACCTCCAATACTATCCCCCAGACCTCCAGGAAGAGTGAAGGGGTGGTGGGAATGGAGATTCAAATTCTATAAAAACTCTCAAACGAAGAGATGTGGGGAGCTTCCAGGTTGATGAACACATCCATATGCCAGGAGGGTGGTGCACCCCAGCTTCACAAGGACAGAAGCTCCTGCTCTTGGGATGCTTTCAAACCTAGCCCTGTGTACCTCTTCATCTGATTGGTCATCTATAGTCTTTATCATATTCTTTATAATAAAATGGTAGACATAAGTTAATGTTTCCTCGAGTTATACGGACCATTCTACATGAGAACCCCCAACTGATAAATGGTTGGTCAGAAACACAGGTTACGATCCGAATTTGGGATTGCTGTCTAATGTGGAGGCAGTCCTGTGGGGCTGAGCCCTTAACCCGTGGGATCTGAGGCTACCTCGAGGTAAATAGTGTCTGAAAGGAAGTGGATTGAATTGTAAGACACCCAGTTGGTGGCTGAAGAATCAAGGAATTGGTTGATGGTGTTGGAAAAACATCCCAGAGAAGTCATTTGCCCAAAGTCACAGGGTCAATGAGTGGCCAAGCCAGGATTCAAAGCCAGGTCCTTCTCACTCTGAAATATGGGCAGTGTGGTCACTTCAAGGCTGTGGTTGAGTGCACGCTCCAGGCGTGTGGAGGACTATCGTCCCTCTGAGCAAGACCCCATCCTGTTGTAGTCTGTATTATTGTTACTCCTCTTTATCCCTCATCCCCACTCCCGCTCTCCTCTTCAGATCCACCCTCAGCCTCGGCACCCACTTATTCAGCACGTTCTTTCACTCCGTCTGACCACGTGGCGGAGAGCAGCACTCTACTGTTTTGCGTGCATTTGATTTACATAGATGTTACTGAGCAATGAATCCTGTTCTGTTGCCTTTTTCACTCAACACCCTGCTCTCGAGAACCATCCATCAGGAACCGTCACGGTCTCCCCTTCTAGGGTTACCAGATTTAGTGAAAAACAAAAATAACAGGTGCCTGGTTCAAGTGGAATTTCGGAGAAACAATGAATAATATTTTTTTAGTATAAACATATCCCAGGCAATAGTTAGGATGTATTTATACTAACGAGGCATCTTATGTTTTATCTGGTAGCACTTCCTTTTACACAGGAGGAAAAGGAGGCCAAGAAGGGTGAGTCACTTTCCTCAGGAGTTAAGGCTGAGTCAGTCTGAGTCTAGAAGACTCCTCACTTCTGTGGCCTCTAAGGCTTCTGGGAAAATTGAAGTAGTTGATGCCCAGAAAACATTCTTTAGAAAGAGTAAGTCTTACCCAGGTGGGAGAGGCGGCTACTTGTTTCTGTATCTGTCTTACCTTCTAGATGAAAACATTCTTTAGAAAGAGTAAGTCTTACCCAGGGGGATGAGGGAGAGGTGGCTACTTGTTTCTGTATCTGTCTTACCCTCCAGACTTTTCTGTTGACTTTCTGTTGGCACAGCATCCAGCACGGTGCCCAGCGCACAGTAGGTGCTCGGGCAGCATTTTATCCCAGCCAAGCGAATGATCAGTCCTGTATAGCCCTGGCATTTAGTACAGTGCCTGGCACATAGTGGGTGCTTGATACGTATGCGATGACTGGGCGATCATTTTAACAAGGACAAGCGAGACTTCCCTCCTGACCATGTGTCAGAGGCCACTGCACTGCAGGAAGCCCACGGTGGCCGCCTGCTGAAGCCTATAAATCACCGCGCACCTTAATATCTGTGCCACCACCGGCATCTGTCTCCCTCACCTGCGAACGTTCTCTGACACTCACTCATAATCATGACTGAAAGCAACGTGTCCCTGATTTCCATATTATTAGAAAGAGGTGGAGCTCACCATAAATGATTCAAGACATGTCAATCAAACGACGGTACAAATGATGCATTTGTTGATCTTCGCCTCGCATAGCTGGCTTGCTTTGTTCCAGCTTCCCGCTTCTGGGGGTTTTCTCGTGCCCTCCTGTTCTCTTTGAAGTGTGTTGGCTAATATTTTATTCATTATAAAATTTAACAAAGCCTGCGTGGTAAAAGAATCCAGGTGGGTGTCTATAAAAGAGTGGTTAGCAGAACGATATAGAGACCTCGGGACTCCAGTCGGTCACAGAAAATTCCAGTTCTTCTAGATTGATTCGGTCATTGTGGGAGGCAGCAAGGACATGGCAGCGAACAGGACAGACACCATCCCTGCCCTCATGGAGCAGACATTCTAATTATGATAATTATCGTGTGCCCCGGAAGGAGGCTTAACCCTTCTGGGCCTTTCCTGAGAGCGGGGACGCCACTGACCATGGTTCCAATTCCTACTTCAACAGAGGTCCCGGGTAGCTCATTTCAATCAGCTTCCTGTCTTGGAAAGGGATGAAGGAAGCCATCAAAACATGCATCCTTTTTGACGCCGTCATTGGACCCCCAAGAATTTATGCTTAAGAAATAATTAAGAATGCACACAAGGACTTAACCACGATGGCCTTTTTCTTGACCTCTTTTATAGGGGAGAAAAGTGGGGAACATCTGGTATCCATGCAACAATCTTACGTAGTGGTTACCCCAGGTCACTGATGGGGGAACTGTGCAAAAGAGATCAAGCCGCAGGCTCCAGAGTCTGCAACCTGAAGCTCTACATAGCTTCTAGAAAAGTCTGGAAGGATGAAGGCAACAGCAGTGCTCTATGACAGTTGGACTGTAGGTGGTTTGATTTTTTTTTTCTTTTGGTCTATGTGTATTCTGAATTTTCTACTAAGACCGTCCATTACTTATATACCCTGCCCCAAATAAAAAAGCAAAAAGAGATAGCACGTATTTAAATCAATCAATCAATTGACTGCACTATTTCAGTGTGTCTTCTGTTGTGAATGCATCGCCCCGTGGCACCACCAAAGTCACTTGTCCCCAGATATTATGGCCAGAGGGGGCCCCGCTGTGGTGTTAGCCAGGGCATACATCACAGTCTGGGTCCCCCGTGGTGCCATGCAGACCTTGTGTAAGAGTGGCCTACCCCAAAGATGCAGGGCTGTTTGTCACCCCGTAGTTATTTTTATTGGTGTGTAAACCGAGCTGTCCTCCTCGGGAACTTCCTGAGGCCAGTAGAGGCCCATGGCCTCTGCAGAGGCTGGATGGTGTTGGCAAGGGGCGGGCAGAGCTCCGGCCTGAGATTTCGCAAGGGATCCTCTGTGCTGAATCAGAAACAGGTGTCAAAAGGAGCTTGACTCCTGCCTGGCCTGGCATCTAGGATGTTCGCCAGACCCGCTGGTGGAGGGGACAACGGTGATGATGATGATGAAGTTCATGTTATGAAGAAGGCAGGCTCGCTTTGCATGATCATCAGACTATAAGAATGACTGTGCAGGCTGAAATTGTGCAAAAAGATCTTAAACATCAGTGGGATAAAATAAGATTATTCTGTGACCTTTAACATGTTTTGTCAAAACGTTGAAAATTCTCATAAAGGTTTAAGAAAATGAAATCATAGTAAAACTAACATGTATTTTAGTATACTTTAATTTAGAACATTGAAAACACCGAGAATTGAAACGTTGTATTTCTTTGTATAAAAATTATCTCAAGAGTTTGAACAGTGCTTGTCTTCTTATTCTAGCTGTTTAACTAATAAGACAGCAGAAGCATCTTTCATATGCCTTGGCAAATCGTCATACTCTTTCCTAAGACTGGATCGGTTTCCAACGTTTGATCCTTTTTAAGTTCAATGTCGTGAAATATCTTCAAGAGTCCCTGCTGGCCTCACTTCCTCTGGGACGTCTTCGTCCCTTTCGTCACAACTATTTCTCTTATTTATGTCGGTAAATCTGTCTTCCTCTGGCAACAGTTCTAGAGCCTCTTAAATGGACACGGTGTCAACATTCCCACCATCATCTATTTCTTCCATAAGCCTATAATTTTCTGATGATAATTCAGGTTAACTTGGCTGGGCCACGGCTCAGATATCGGATCAAACATTATTCTGGATAGTTCTGTAAAGGTATTTTTCAGATGCAATTAACGTTTAAATTGGCAGACTTTGAGTAAAGCAGACCACCCTCCATAATATAGGTGGACCTCATCCAATCAGTTGAAGGCTTCAATAGAAAAAAAACTGAGAGCCCACTGAGCCCTTCCCCAAGACAGAGGGAATTCTGCCAACAGATGGCCTTTGAACTCACACTGCAGTATTAACTGGGTCTCTAACCTCCTGGCCTACTCTGCAGATTTTGGATTTAACCAGCCTCTATTATCTATCTGTCTGTCTGTCTGTCTGTCTAGAAAGTATGTATACATATCATATCTGTATATCATAACTTTTATGTGAATAATAATTGGCAGATGATAGATAGATAGAAAGATAGATAGATAGATAGATAGATAGATAGATAGATAGATAGATAGATAGATAGATAGATAGTTATAGTGATCTCTTGTTGGTTCTGTTTCTCTGGAGAAGCTTGACTAATACAAAGCCCATTGACCTTCAATTCAATTTCATTTCCAGAATTACTTTTCTATTTCTTTGCGGCACTTTCATCTTAGTTAGCCGGTTCCTTCTTTTTATCATCTGTGTAAAATGTCACATGTTATCACTGAGAGCTAAGGGGATAACACAGCTACACACTTAGCTGTCCGTGTGTGAACTGAGTAGCTGATGCTCAGTGACCAGTCCAGCAGACTTTGAAAGACATGACAAGATCAGCCACTGACCATAACACTTGTCTATTCTTTACAGACTGATTTGTGGACGGAAGAGCTAACGGCAAAGTTTATATTTTGTGGAAATATTCACCATTCGTATACTGAGGTAAGTGAAATTTGAACCATGTCACTGGGGGCTAGTGTTACTTTGTAAACATGGTGACTGAAATATCTACCTATCAGGACCATGCAAAAATGAGGACCGCTGTAATAATCGATAGATAGTAGCCAACACTTCCCGGGACTGACTTTGCGCCAGGCATACACCCAAACCCACACCGAGCCCTAATCCTAAACCTAAATGCTTCCTGCCTACTAACTCATCTAATACATGGAAGATGCTTAGGCCTGATCAGACATGAGGCTAAACCTTGAGCGTCAGCTGCTAGCTGCATGCTGGTGGCTCTGCTTCATGGCACGCACTACCTGCCAGGGGCCCAAAGTTCAAAGCATTTTGTTTCATCTATTCTGACTTTTTCCACGATCTCGCAAACCTCCAAAACTTTACGACTTTGGTGAGCTCTCATCCATCCTGGATCAGAAACCCAGAATTGTCACCTATTGACCATGTGACCTGGGGCAGAAGACATGGCCTTTTAGAGCCTTTCGGAGCCTCAGCTTCTCCATCTGCAAAAGAAAGGATCAAGTCCCACCTCGGGAGGATCAAAGGAGATAATAATACGTGTAAAGTGCACCATAACTGGCACATGGCAAGTACTCAATAAATGTTAACTGGCCACATTGCTACCAAGCAGACGTTCCAGCCTTTCACGGAACTGGAATTGTTTGCGCTGCTGCCTCCCCAGTCGAATGGGAGCTACTTAAGGAAAATGAACTTTGCAATCTCTGGCCTCAGCTCCCAGCGCAGTGCCTGGCACAGAGCAGGTGCCCATTAAATGCTTGTTAAGTGAATGGGTAAAAACCAGGAAGAGCTTTGTTCCCAGCCTGCTCATGTTGAATGTAACTGCAGATAATAGCCAATAACGTTTATTGAGAACTCGCCATGTGCCAGGAACTAATGGTGCCAGGCCCTTTATGTGCATTATCTAGTTCACTATCCAAGCAGCCCCGGAAGGTGGCTGTTATCATCCATATATTTAAGTTACAGAGAGGCAAGGCTGAGATTTCAACCTAGTCTGCAGGATCATCCACATACGGCCTCTGTCCAGCAGGGGCCAGCGGGCCAGCGAGTGGCAGGGAGACTTCAGGGGGTGCAGGACGGGTGGGGGAGTGCTTTTCGAAGGGTGAGTCCTCATCTATGGAGTGTAGCCTGCGGCGATTATGGAGGCATACTCAGCTTTGGTGTTACTGTCTTTTCAGAAAAGCCTGTTGCCACAATACTGCACCTACCCAGTCCTCACCACCTCCCACGGAGTCCCTTCCTTCGAGTCACCTCCCTGTTCAAACTTGCCCAGCCCAGGTTTCATTGCTCCAGGCTCCTGCTCCCTGTTGCTGATAGTGGGTAGTGCTGGGTTACTCAGCTAAACAGATTCACTCTCCCTTGACCACCCAAGTCATCGATGTGACAATTAATTATGGAACCAGATGCGGCCTTGGGACAGCTCATCTGTTGCTAGATTGAGCTGTTATTTAATTTAGTATCATTCTTCAAGTTTTCACAGGTGGGTTGTTTCGTGAGGTCCTCTTATACTCCCTAAGTGGTCCTCACCCCTCCACCCCCACTCCAGGATGGATGCACAATAGGTATTCAAGAAATTCTTGTTTGGTTTTACTGTTGTGTTATCTCCCCTGGCAAATTGAGCACTTTGTACCTCTAGAGATGGAAGAAAAGGGAAAAGATCTGTTTGAAGTGTGCGGGGGGCCCGAGGCCCAGTGCCACCCACCTGTCCACCCTCGCCCACCTCCCAGCATCCAGGGTACCAAGTCTAAAAAGCCCTCGGGCCATTTTCTTGATTAGCTGCCTTATCTGTTTTCTGTAAACTTCTTGAGAAAAGCCGAGATGAACAAGAAAATATCAAGAACTTGGAGCCAGACCTGGTTTACTTTCCGACTCCACTACTCACTACCCGCTTGACCGGAAGTCAGCCCTTCAGCCCTTAACCTCCCTGGGCCTTGGTTTCCTTCTCTGCAAAATGGAGATAATCATAAATCCCTACCTCATAGCATCGTTGCGATGATCTAATTAGTTACTAAAGTCCCTCGTAAAGTATAAGACAGATGTGAGTCTTTCTTACACAACGGGCACTAAATAGATGTCAGTTGAGTGTCAGAAAGTTGACAGATCACACTTCCCAGGGACCTTTAGGAGCAAGCTGTACGATGGACGTCTCAGACATGGTGACGAGCCTCGGGGTGGTTGGGGGTGGGGTGGGCACATACATGCCTCTCCAGTAGTCTCAGCTGCATGACTACTGCTCCGTTTACACATCAGATTGGTCCTGTCTTCAGAAATTCTTTGGGTCTGAGCAGCAGTTCTCCCCTGAGAAGAGGACCCAGTGACTCCCTAAACAGCATTGCCTCATTCCACTTCCCAGTCCCCCTCCTCCAAGCTTCCTCCCCTTTTTGGCATGTGTTGGATGGAGCAGCTTCTTGTGACCCCAGGAAAAGAAAGCTGGACCCCAGTCTATAGGACCTTAGCTGCCTGGGGCCCACGGCTTACACATAGGGAATCTTTTCAAGTATGTGTATTGCGAGGGGCATTAACTGAGCATTCACTACGTACTAAGAATTTTACGTGTTCATCCATCCTCACAATAACCCCGCAAGATAAGTACCACTGTTAACCCCATTTGACAGGTGAGAAACTGAGGCTTAGCAATGAAAGGGCACCAGGAAGAGGCTGAGTCAGGTTCTTGGGCCACATCTCACGGGTGCCAGTGCCCTTGAGCTAACCACCGCCCTGCACTATCCCCAATGCCGCCACCTCCCTCGGGACGAGGCGCACACCCATGGTTACACCATCATGGGCTGGGCCATTAATGCTTCCTCGGTGGTCTCCATAAAAAGAGGCAATGCAGGCCTCTTCCAGCCCAGACTCCAACTTTGTCCCTAAGCTTCAGGCCTGGCTCAGGGTGTTTTGCAGCTGCGTCTCCCTGAGCCTCTGAGGGGCCTTGGCTCTCACGCAGCAATTGAGCATTTGACCCACAATGTGGGGCCACCCATGCTGTGCCACACACTGTGCAAGGCCCCCGGAGTATAGACATGGTCCCTGCCTGCAGGGGCGTGACATCAAGGAGACAGAAGAGTGAACAGATGATGGTCTCTGGGACCCAGGCTGTCCACTGTCTCCTGGAGTGGAGCCCAGACCCACGGAATCCCCAGCGCTGGACGTCTGGACCTCCCATCCGTATTCATCTATCGCTGCATAGCAACTTCCTTACAAGCTTGGAGGTTTCAAACAGCACAGATTCATTATCTCACGGTTTCTGTGGACCTGGAGCCCAGGATCCACAAGAGGGCTTTGCTCCACCCCTTGCTTAGGCTAGCTGGGGCCGTGGTACCATCCGAAGCTCAGCCAGGGGAAAAATCCACACCTGTGGCAGGAAGGGGCCAAGGCACCCACTGGGGCCTCGCCTGGGAGGGAAGAGTTAAAAGATACACTTTTTGCTGAGAATACTAACTTCTACCTGCTTTTCTACACCTTGCCAGGCAAAAAGAGTGTCTCTCTCCTGCCACGCCTTAACTTAATGCACATAATCTCCTCCTCCAAATGCAAACTAAGAAACAATGAGATACCGTTTCATACTTATTAGATGATCAAAAATGAACAAAATCTGATGGTTTCAAGTGTTGGCAAGAATGCGAAGAAATTAGGACTCTTATTCACTGCTGATGGGTTGGCCATTGCTGGTGGATTAGAAATTTGGAAATATTAAGTGGAACTGAAGATACTTTACGTAAAGAAACCCTAAACCTTAACAAATACATTACTAGAAGTATACCCTAGATACGCTCTCACATGTGTACACAGAGACATGCGCAAAGATATTTATTGTTGATAACAAAAATTAGAAAATAACCACAGTGACTCTTACTAAGACAGTAAGTTAATAAACTGACTTATTTGCAAATTAGAACACTATTCAGCAGTTAATGTGAATAAACTAGGCCTCGACATATAAAAAGGCAATTAAGAGAGAACAAAGCAAGCGGTTAGATATATACATGTACGTATATATGGAAGCGTTTCCAAAATGGGAGAGAAAGGACCCCCAAAATTCTCTTCCTCCATAAAAGCACGATCGAAAATGATCAAAATCGACTTTTTTAGGATTCTGGAAACTAACCAGAGGCTTGCCACAACTCAAAGACAATTTCTTTAAAAAAAAAAAAAAATGGCTGAATCTCAGTGTTCTCAATGACAGTGACGGCTCTAGCAAATTCTGGTTCAGGATACACCTCGCTCCGCTTGACACTCCATGGAGAAAGGGATTCATGTGGTCGGTGAATTTTTTAAAACAATCGCTTATTTTTATTTTGTTTCGAACCAGCGCTCTCTCTAAGTGGACTTAGTCGTGTCTTTGAGGCCTCCTTCCATCTGCAGTTTGAAGTCAGGCGGGGGCTCGAGGCCGTTTGCATCATCTGCGCTGAGACCAAAGGGTAAGTTCTCGAAGCTTATTTGTTTGCAGCCGGCGAGCCTCTCCACCGTGCGGTGTGCCTTCTGCAGCCAGCTTGTTTCCTTGAGAAGCTGAACACCTCCAGCTCCGAAGGCTCCATCACAGGGAAAATGCCTTCTTCTCTGGCTTATTTGCTCAGGGTTTAAAAGGTATTTCTGGGCTTTGGCTGAGAGGAAATTTAGCTTTCGAGCAAATCCTCGTGCACTGGTTTTCTGTAAACATCTGAATGTAGTGTGTGCAGCTCGGGGCCTACTCGGCTGAGCTTTTCCTGGATTTGACAGCCAGTTGGGATGGAAGGAAGTCAGCTTGATATTTGTATAGCGACATCGGGCTTGCGAGCAGGTTCTAGATGTTACTGTTGGGGGTGCATCCCCAACGCTGTACGAGGGACATGAAGGGAGGTAGATGAGGGTTAGTTGTTATATCAGAAAAGGGTGGAAGATTCAGTGGCGTGATTTAGACCTTTTTCCAGAAAGCTTCCCTGTGGGCCAAGGACTTCTGAGATGAGAGGTTCATTTGGTCGCTTCTGCAAGACCTACAGTGTGCCAGGCCCTGTGCCTGACATAGGGGACTCTACCTTTATGAAGCCTGAGTTCCAGTGAAGGCAAGGCCTTTTCCAAGGAAATCTTAGGAATTTCATTATGCTAAAAACCCTTCTGAAAACATCTGTATGAGTGAAGACGGGCTAACTGCTGTAACATACAGCTCCACATCAGTGGGTACCCCGATTAAGGTTGAGGTCCACATCACAGTCCAGTGTAGCTCACTTGGGAGATAGGAAGAGCTTGGTTCCATGCAGTCACTCAGGGACCTAGGCATCTGTTTATCGGTTTCCCCACCCCCCCTAGGGTCTCAGTCTTCCACAGAGCCTCTGCATCAGCAAATAGAGGACCATGGACTTTTCTCAGGGCCAGGCCTGGAAGCCACCTTCCTCACTTACTCCCACATTCCACCAGTCAGAATTCAGTCACGTGATCCCACCTAACTACCAGTCAGGGTCCATCTGTATATCCCAGAGAAGGAGGATGCAGGCTTTGGTGAGTCACAGGATCTGTGTACTCAGGACACCAGAGAAGTGTCCTCCATCATGATGGTGAGCGTGGCTAACAAGGAGGGGGCACTCACATCTTGAGTGCCAGGCTCTCTGCTCCCAGTGTAGACAGAATGCCTTCCTGAACCAGCCTGCCTGCTCTCCACCCCGCTCTTATGTGTAATTGCCATGCCTCTTCTGGCGAGTTGCCTTACTTCTTCAAACACCAGTTTGCTCAGCTGGAAAACAGAGATGCTAATCGCAGTCTGCAGGTCACTAGTTCGTGTGAAGAACATGTGGGAAGGGAGAGGAAAAGCCAGTTCTAGGTCCAGTGCCTGCCACATGGTCAACACCTTACATAAGTGTGGGTCCTGCTAAGAGGAAGCAGGGCTTGACTTCCCTCTGCCACTTATGAGCTGAGTAATGACTGCGGCCAGGTCACCTTGATCTCACTGAGTTTTAGTCTCTGAATCTCTAAAATGGAGATAATAATCATCCCTGCCCAGAGAGCAGCGTTAGGATTACAGGCAATAAATAAAACAGGTACAAGCTTACCATGAAGCCTGACACGTAATAAGTGCTCGATAAAGATGAACTATTACCATTATTATTATTATATAAACATTCGTACGTATATTACCTTGTGTAATCCTCAATTCTCTTCCCTGAGATAAAAAAAACAATAGGTGAGGCTGCCCACGCGTGTGTAAAAGAAACAATCACACGCTCTGAGAATGAATGAATGAATGAATGAATGCAGGGAGGAATGAATGAATCATCACGATAACTCGTGTCTAACGCGGCAGTAGGTTCACGGTCTCCAGTTCTCGGAGCAGCGGCGAAGTCTGCCAGGGTCAATTAACTTTCCCACATCAGTGACTCATGGGGCAGGAATAACAGCCTTGCAAACTGAATAGAGGGTGGCAGCGGGGAGGGGCAGGACAGGAGCTTCGTAAGGACATAAGGATGCCAGAGATGAGAATCAGCTCCTAATTCTCCCCCGGTGTACACATATAACCCTCTCAAAGTGGGGAAGTAGAGGCTCTAGCTATTAAGTGGCTTTGGGGATCAGGACTAGATAGGGGAGCTTAGAGGCAGCATCGTCAGCCCCTCACTGGGTGGACGGGGGTCCAGGACTCCCTATGGTCACATCGTGTGTGACAGGGGCCAGCTGGGTCCCTAGGCCACTTTGCCTCCAGCCAGCGCTTCTTCCTTATCCCACTGGTCAATCCTGGGTCCCCTGGGACACTTGCCCTCCCTGGCGATTCTCACACCCTGCTCACGCCTCCTTCAGTGTCTGGGCAAGCTTCAGGGCAGAGAGGGGAAGATCAAAGACCGAGACCAAAGAGGAGACCACAGGTCCCAGAAAGGAAGGGACTTAATTACCTAGTTCTCTGCAGGGGGTTTATGAGGAGGCCCCGAGGAGGGGTTCTGCCTATCTCCAAGAAACCAGGCCACAGGCAGTGAGCCTAGGATCAAAGTGATTGACAGCAGACAGGAAAAGTAACTTTCTGATATCTGAAATGTTGACAGTTCTACCTGGAACATGGCTCCAATGGGCTTATTGTCCTGCTCAGACTTTCTCTAGCTCCCTACAGTATTCGCAGGCTACAATCCATTTTAGAGTTGCGGGGCTGGTCGTGGGCTTTGGGGTCGGGAAGATCTGGGCTAGAATTGCTGCTTGGGAGATTTACTTCCCTTTCCCAGCCATCGCTCTGTACAACGGCATATTCCTTCGCTAGGCTGTGTAGCGAAGTACCGCAAACTGGCGATGGAACGTGAAAAACTTTGGAAAGTGAAAAACTTTCCAAAAAACCGAAAATGGCGGTGTCGGCAGGGTTGCTTCCTCCTGAGGGCTGTGGAGAGGCCTTTCTCCTTAGTCCGTAGACAGCCACCTGTCCCCTGCGTCTCTTCCCACTGTCTTCCTTCTGTATGTGTCTATATCTGGGTCCAAATGTCCCCTTGTTATAAGGACACCAGTCATATCAGATTAGGGAGCAAGCACCCTAATGACCTCATCTTAACTAGTTGCATCTGCAATGACCCTGTTTCCTACCGCATCAGGTCACATTCTGAGGTCCTGGGGGTTAAAGCTTCAATGTGTAAATTGGGGAGGGCATAATTCAACCCATAAAAACGTGTGCAGAGTAGAACCTTTCTCGTAAGGTGGCTCCCAAGACTGAATGCATGTGACTTGCTTAGTCCACAGCCTGGGGTCAATGTGTAAATTGGGGAGGGCATAATTCAACCCATAAAAACAACACGTGCAGAGTAGAACCTTTCTCGTAAGGTGGCTGCCAAGACTGAATGCATGTGACGTGCTTAGTCCACAGCCTGGGGTGTATGTGTATGTGTGTGTGTGTGTGTGTGTGTGCGTGCGCGTGTGTGTGTGTGTGTGTGTCCCAAAAAA
>NW_006433949.1:3127080-3133815 GCF_000325575.1 Pteropus alecto | reverse complement strand
TACAAAACATCTGCACGCAAGACAGAAATCACCCTCTTTCACACTCTTTTGTGACTCAATCACAGAGGGGACATCCTATCACTCTTGCCGCATTCTATTGATTAGAAGCCGGTCATTAGGTGCAGCGCATGCTCAGAAGGAGGGGGTTAGGCATGAACACAGAGACAGCGATCGCGGGGCCACCTTTGAAATCTGTCTGCAACACACCTGTACAGGCCGGAGGTGACATCAGCTCCTCCCGAGATGTGGATGGAGACTGGAGGGAGCAATCCCCGCTAGGAATATTGGGGTGCTTTTACCAGAAGAAGGGAGAATGGCTCCAAAATGGACAAACAGCAAAGGCCTCTAACGAAACAGCTGAGGGAATTTGTAGCAAACACCGTTACCTACCTGGCTTGCTTCTAAAAGGTTATACTGTTTATCCCGAATGAAAAATGTCTGGCTTACCCAATTCTCACCAGCACTGAGTGTTATTGGGGTTCCCCCTTCAACTTGGCTAGCTTGAAAGTTTATGAAAATGATTTCTAAATGTTGTTTAGCTTACGTCTTTCTAACAATCGTTAAGTAGTCCTCTGTATTTATTTTCGAACTGCATTTTTCTAACTGTTCCTCAGCCATTTAGTGTATGCTTGCCTCCGAATCCCCAACAAGATTTTTAAATTCCCAGGAGCGAGGGTCATGGCCCTGTGGGGCACTCAGACCAAGTTCCCTGCCCTCCTAAAGATTGAACAAATGTTATTTACCAACCCATGGGTTTCACGCTTTTCTGGTATTTGCTGAGCTCATGATTCTTTCACAAGAGAGACTTTGAATCTACATAAAAATACATGTCTAACTGAAAGAAGCAACAAATTGGTCCGGGTCCACAGAGTTCAGAAGAATCGCGGCTCAGGTCTGCGATTAACAAGGTTAATTTAACTTTGCACCTCATCATTTTGAAAAGAGCGGCTCGATTTGAGAGGGAGGTGGGAATGTCGTTTTCTTCTTGGGATAAATGAAAGATTAATTTTTAAGTCTTCTTTAAATAACCCTCAAAGAGGCGCTAGAGATGAAATGACTCTTAATTGCCTAACTTAGCACTGGCTCTTGAATGCTCAAGTGAGTGGAGTGAGATTGCAGTCTGTTTTAAACTTGAACTTGTCTTTTTTTGTCCTGTTCTCCCTACTTCCCAGGCAGAGAATTTACTACTCTCCTCTCCGAATCAGAGGCCTCCTGCGTGGCTAGAGCCTCCACCCATCATCTGCTTCTACTCACCAAACACGAGGCAGCGGCTGAAGGTCAAGGTAAGTTGGGAAGGAGTGAGCCTCTGGATTTTTTTTTTCTTTTCTGTCCCCAGCAGACGCAAAGGTATATCAATGCCATGGGAATGGCGTGAACTGGGATCAAATCCTGGCCCCACCAATTCGCCATTGACCTTGGGCAAACGTCTTAGCATTTCTGAGCCTCAACTGGTTCAGCTATTCAAAGGGGGTGATGATACTTACCCTAAAGGTTGTGATCGGTGGTGTGCAGGTAAATGGTTAATAATTGGCTCCCTGGAGGAAAACCCTGATTTGTAGCACTTACCGATTATCACGGTGTAAATACTCCCACCATGGCCAATTTCAAGCTACCAGTGTGAGATCACCGAACAGAGCTGGAGAGAGATGTGCAGTAGCATATATCACTGGACAATAATTTTCACCACAGAGACATAATAGACATAAATAATCCCAAGAACGTAGACAATTAAAAAAATGTAGTAAATTAAGAAGTGAGGGATTTTGAATACGTATTTCCTCTGTTTTTAATATAATTTATTATAAGTTTATGTAATTCTTTCTTAAAATAATAGCTGTGCCTCCCTGTTCTCTCAAATCCCATACCTTGGGAGACATGGGGACCCAAAGTTGAGATGGAGGGGACAAGTCTACAGGTAACTATAGTAGCCTTGATTGGGAAGTTCAGGGCCTAGAATGCAAAGTCAAACAGACTTGTGTTCAAACCCTGCTTCTCCAGATGGATTAGCTTAGTCAAGTGGCTCGCCCTGTCTGTAAAATAATCCTCTTGCGCAAAATAATTGTTTTACACTCAACCATAAAATAATCCTCTTTGGGTTATTGCCAGATGTAATGAGATAACGTGGGAAACGCTTTTAGCACAGTGCCTGGCACATAGTAACAGCTCAATAAATGGTAAACGCTCACATCTTTAATGTGATCGTTATACTGATGGAGAAGCATGACTGTCACATTGGCAGCCTAGCAGAGGGACAGATTTAGGAGCCGGGTTCAAGCCAGGCTCGAGGACGCAGGCGGGGGCTGCAGTTTTAGCTGGGAAAGTGGGAAGGGTTTGCCGTTGGGCAGACAAGCAGCCCCACCCTCAAAAAAATAAAGCCCCAGATAGGAACTGCCCCTTGCCTCGGATGTAAGCCCCTCTCTCTGGGTTGGAAACAAGTGTCAGGATCGCGAATCAATACGTTTAAAAAGTAAAAGCGGGGGAACCAAGGTGAGGCGCCGTCTGCTTTTTTCACCCGACGGGCAGTGGTGATGGGGCCTCTCCGCCTGGAGAATTGTGAACTCACGGTGGAGGGAGCAGAACCACTGTCGTGGCAGCACATCAGACCAGAGCTGAACTTCAGGAACGATAAGGGACCGATTCGGCGGCTCAACCCAACCTGTCCTTATTACCGAAGGCTCAACTCGGCATCTTCTCTGGCTCAGATAGAAAAGACAGGACTGCAGGGAGGTGACCGGCTCACATCCTCAGAGCCGAATCTGGGATGGGCTGGGACTCTGTCCCCAGTGGTCCACCACCAGGAGACCTTCTGGGCAGTGCCCGTAGGAGCTTAATGGCAGACAGGAGGAAAGATGGGCAAATGTGGCTCCCTGCAAAGGGACATAAATAACGATTTCTAAACATCTGTGCGCACATCATAGCCTCACATCCCTGCCTTGCCTTTCCAGTCGGAGCCTGGGGTTTTCTTAAACAAGAAATTGCCAGAGTTATTGTTGACTCTGAAGATACAGCCAACCGGCTCCCCGACTTGGCCGGCCACCTTTGATCTGCTCCCAGATGCAGCCATTACTCATAATGCTACCCCCCTAACTTCCTCTTTCTGAGCTGCAAAAAAAATGACAACAGCTAACATCACTGAGCGCCAGGTCGTTTATGTGCAGACTCCCATTTAATCCCCACGATAACATATGAAGTAAGTTTCATTCCATTATCCCCATTTTACAGATGAGAAACCCGAGCTCAAATAGGAGAATAGACCTGTTTATGGTCACCCAGCTAATACGTGGCTAAAGGCAGGATTTAAACCCCGGCTGGTGTGGCACCACAGCTCATGTGCTCCCAGCTACCCAGATGCCTCTGTTCCTCTGGTAAATTACCCCCGGGGCAGTGCAGGACTGGGGCGAGGCAAGGAGGTACTCAGTCTCAGGTTCCACAAGCGCTGGGTGGGCACCGACTCGGCCCTGTGAGTGAGTGAGTGCCTCCTTACAGTTGGCACCCCGGGTCTGCCCGGAGCTAAATGCTCAGCCGGTAGCTTATTGTCCACATCAAGGTCAGGCCAACTCCCAGATAGGAAGAACCTTCAGGTCAAACCCGGTGTGACGATTGAGCCTTCCTCCCACAGTTTTTCCATGGCTCTCCCCGGCCTTCTCCTTGCCCTGGGGACTGGGAGACTTGAGAAGCTGGCGTGGAAAGGAGAGGAGGGAGTTGAGAGTCCGTAGGAACACTGGTGGAATCGTCGGCGGCCCCCCATGGACTCTTAGCCTAGGAAAGGATGCCTGAGACAGCGGCCCCACCTCCCGGACCCATGAGAACCCATTTGCTGGCAGCCGAGGAAGCCAGCGCTTGTCATTGAACACATCTCTCCCCTGTGGAAATGTCCCTTCTGGGGGCATTCGGCAGTACAGGCTTTGGGCGCTGGCGTTAGATAGACCTGGGTTTGACTCCTGCCTTCATTTCCGACCTCCCGTGTGCTTTTGGACAAAGGGCTTTTCCCTCTCCGTGCCTTGTTTTCCCCATCCGTGAAATGGGACCGATGACGCGTGCTTCGCAGGGTGTATTAGTTTCTTGTGGCTGCTCTAACACATGACCACAACTGGGTGGCTGAAAATAATTGGATGTTTTATTTTTTTTCTCACACCGTTCTCTGGAGGCCGGAAGTTCAAAATCAGGGTGCCAGCAGGGTCTCGCTCCCGCCGAAGGTTCTAGGGGAAAATCCCTCCTTGCCTCTTCCAGCTTCTCGTCGGCGCAGGGGTTCCCTGGCTTGTGGTAGCATCCCTCCCGTCTCTGCCTCTGTGTCGGCCCATGGCCCTCTCCCTGTGTGTCTGTGTCCTTTTCTGTCTCTTATAAGGACACTCATTGGATGTAGGACCCACCTTCGGCCAGTAAGTGCTCATCTAGATTCTGCCTCAATTACATCTGCAAAGACCCTCTTTCCAAATAAGGTCACATCCTGAGGTTCCAGGGGGACGTGAATTCTGGGGGACGCGGTTCACCCCACCGCACAGAAATGGGCCTCCCCCTCTGCTCTCTCCTTTCTCATTTGGAGGCTGTGATGTTTAATTTTATGTGTCAGCTTGATGGGGCCACAGGGCGCCCAGATATTCGATTAACCATGACTTCTGGGTATGTCTACGAGGGGGTTTTAGGAAGAGATCAGCGTTTGGAGGGTAGACTGAATGAAGCTGATGTCCCTCCCCCATGCTGGTGGGCACCATCCAATGCCCCGAGGGCAGGAATAGTAGAAAGAAAAGGGCGGAGGAAGGGGAAATTCCTTTCTCTGCCCGTTTTTGAGCTGGCACCTCAGTCTTCTCTTGCCCTTGAACTAGAACTTATACCGCCAGCTCTCCTGAGTCTCCAGCTTGCGGACAGCAGCAGATCATAACTGCATGAGCCAATTTCTTATAATAAATCTCTCTCTCTCTCTCTCCCTCTTGATACGTAGGTAGATAGATATAGATGGATGTAGGTACATGTGATATCTATATCTGAATCTTTATATAGACTTATCTACATCATCTACATTATGGATATCTATATCACATCTCTATCTATGTATAGAACTATCTATATAGATGTGACTACATATATAGAACTCTCACTCTGTGGATATGGGTGCCTCTGTCTCTCTGGAGAACCCTGACTAATGCAGAGGCTTTTTCCCCCATGGAAAGAGAAAGCTCGTGTCCAAGAGCAGCGTACTGTGCTCGCAGCCAATTCTCTCTTCATCCACAGGCCCTTCTGTGGTGTCTGAGTAGATATCGGGGAGGGCAAACCGAGACCAGACTCCCCACTCATCTGAACTTTCCACGCGTTCCATGGAAGCGGACTTTCCCAAGGAGGCTCACTGCCCCCTGCTATTCTTCTTCCAGGGCCTGAGTCCCCGGAAACGTCAGTCACAACAGGAGATTCACCACCTTTGGGAGCCTGGAACGTGCAGGGTGGCATCAGGTTGTCACGAGCCATAGGGAAAGTCCAATGATGGCAGTTGGCCGGGGAAGAGCTGAGGGTCAGAGGACTCCAGTAAGGAGCCCCAGGACACAAAGCTTTAGGGGTGGCCCGCGTTTGAAGGTTATGCTGGTTGCACTGCACCCCAGCCCTCCGCACAGACCATTCAGGATAACAGATGCTTTGTCCCAGGCTGGGCGCCATGATGCGCGTTAGCTCACTTCGTGCCCGTGGCCACGTCTGCAAAGTGGGCTCAGAGAGGCTCAAAGGAGGACAGGCCTGGCTCCACGATCCCACAGCCCTCAGAGCCGGGGGCAGACCCAAGGCTGCCCCCCGCAAAGCTCCCCTTTTCCCCCTTCCCACAGTCCTCTGCGGACCTCCCCCCCCTCTGGCTTCCTGACACTTCCCGGGGGGGGGGGGGCGGTGTGGGAGGAAGGTTCCCAAGGAGGGGAAGGGGGGCCAGGTGGTTATCTCCTTCATGTGGTCTTCATTGTGCAGTGGATGAGAAAGAGCCTGGGTAGGGAGGTGTGTGAGTGTGAGTGTGAGTGTGAGAGTGTGTGTGTGTGTGTGTGTGTGTGTGAGAGAGAGAGAGAGCCTGGGTGTTTATGCATATGTGACTGTATGCGAGCATGACTGTGTATGTGAGTGTGTCTGTATGTGTATGTGTGAGTGTGTGTGTGGTTTTATGGGGGGAGGCAGGGAAGGGACAGGGGTGGGAGCAGACATTCCTTAGAGGTTGCGCCAGGGCTGGGGGAAGCATCCTCCCTCTCCCCCCTCCTCCCTGCCCTCCCACCCCCTCTCCTCCCCTTCCCCTCCCCTCACCCCTTTCCCAAGGATCCTTAGACAGCCGGGGACAAATGAGAGGAGCGAAGCTAGGGCGGGCACATCGCAAGGGGGTCAGGGCCCTGTCTCTGCTTCCCCCGGGTTCCTGAACGCTGAGGATTACAGCCTGGACTTCTGCTGTTTAATCAGCTGGTAGCAATTTAACCATTACACCCCAGTGAGAGAATCTAAGACATTTCCTACAGGAGGGGAAGGGAGAAGACTAAGATGGGAGGAATGCGGGGGGCGGGGGGGGGCATGGAGACAAAAACAGCTTTATTAAAAAGAAAAGGTGGAGAGGGACATGATCCGTAATCGTATCTCGGTTTGAAATAAAGCTCCCTGGGCTGGGATGGAGGAAGCAGAGCCCTGGAGATGCTAGGGAGACGGAAGCCGCAGAGGTTGAAATGGAGAAGGTGGGTGCCAGTTGGGGGCGGGGGACATCTGAGGACTTTCAGTATGGATGTGGGA
>NW_006433949.1:3126039-3127063 GCF_000325575.1 Pteropus alecto | reverse complement strand
CTGCCTCCTGCAAGGAGGGGCGGTCTTGCGACTCAGAGACGGCCCCGCCCCTTGCAAGCCACGCTGGGTTCGGCCCCTGTGAAACAGGAAACGGCAGAGCCGCTAAGCGAGGGCTGACGGACCCGCTTCGCACCACTGGTCTATTTGTAAACGCTTGGAAGCCGAGCTCTGTAGGCCAGGTGAGGTTCTTCATCGAATGCATTTTCGTTCTTTAAAACAGCAAAGACCTTCCTCGGCCCACTCCCTTTTCTCTGTGCCTCCGTGTGCCCTAAGTGTCTGTTACCGGAGCCCAGGTGCCTTGCAGCCAGCTGCTGTGCTCCGCCCCCAAGCCAGGTGGGAGGGAGCTTCCTGGATGGCCCGAAGCAAAGCACTAGGGAACGTCCTGGAGCAAAGCAAGGATGGCGTTTGGGGCATAGGCGTAGCACCCACCTGGAAGTCTGGGGTTCGAGGTTTGAACCCCAGAGTTCTCGTGGCTGGCTGTGTTAACTGGGGCAAGTTACGAAGCCTCTCTGACCCTCAGGTCTTCCTCGTGATTTACAGGGGCTGGCACACTTTTCTGCAAAGGGTTCCGTGGCAAACATCTTTGCAGGCTAAACTGTCTCTGTGGCAACTATTCAACTTCGTTGCTGTAGCAGGAAAGCAGCCATGGTCATACATAAATGAACAAGCATAGCTGGCCCGCGGGGCTGTAGTTTGCTTAGCCACGATCTAGAAAACAGAAATGATGATGCCTACCTCCTGGGGTTCCAGTGAGAATTAAACACAGAGGTGTGTGGCAGCACATGGCCAGGGTCCAAACCACGCTGGCTGATCGTCATCCAGCTGTGGGGCAGTGAGACATCCAGGTGGGGGGGAGTGAATCAGGTGGGGGGGAGTGAATCTGTTGCTGACCAACAGACATCTCTACCACCTTTCCATCGATTAAGTCGGCAATAAGCCACTAGTGGGAATCTAAGGGGACAAGGGCCTGGACATTGAGGAGCTGGGCTTTGCAGGGTGAATAGGAGTTTTTAGAGAGAGGAGC
>NW_006433949.1:3092450-3126029 GCF_000325575.1 Pteropus alecto | reverse complement strand
GATGACATTCCTGTTCAGGGAAACAGCACGTGCATAGGCATAGAGGCAGGAGAGTCCAGGGCGGGCTGTATGGAGTGGGGTGTGGGGGAGAGAGGGGAAGGAAAAAGGCAGGTGTCCGAAGTCAGGCCTCTTCCCATGCCCTCCCTCGGGTCAGGAACAGAGGGGGTTGTTCCAGGCTAGAGCGGGGATCTGAGGCCCAACAACCAGCAGGCTTCTCAGCTCTGGCCACTGACCATTTGTTCCCAGCACCTCCTCACATTGCCTAGTGACTCTCCATTCCTTCTAGGCAAGGAGGCTGCAGGTCATTATGTGGTAAACCTGCATAACAGGTTTACCTGTTATGGGGTCTCGAATGCCCCCATCTAATATTTGCCGGCTGTGTGATCTTCGGTAAATGTCTTCACCTCTCTGAGTCTCTGTGTTTTCTCATCTGCAAAATGGGGGCTACAGTCTCACCTAGCCAGCAGGTGTCCTGCTGGGGAATTAAACAGGATGGTGGAGTGCAGTGCTTAAGCAGGGCTTGCCCGGCACATGGTAAGCCCTTAATAAACAGAAGCTGTTATAATAATAATTACCATTATTATTATTACAGGCCTCGTGCCCCTCAGCTCCCACTGCAAAGGGTCTAAATGGACCATGGGGACACGTTGGCGCCCAAGTCTGAGAAGTCTGTGTGGTGGCCTCGGCCCTTCCCTCTGCCACAGGACATGGACTTTGAGCAGTTCGAAAGTGCCCAATGCGACTGCCTCGTTGCCGGGTTGGGGAACAGGGACCCTACATGCCAGGCGTAGAATACGCCCTGCTTCCTCCGTCCTTAAGGCAGTTCTGCCAGGTAGGCTTTACCAGCCCCATTTTCCAGACGAGGAAACTCAGGAGTAGTGAGGGTTGAAGTGACTTCCTTAGATTCGAATGACTATTGCAGGGCTGGGGTTTGAAACTCAAAAGAGGGGTTTCCAAACCCCAGACTCTTTCTGGGCCACACCAAGCCCCCTCCCATCTCCCAGGAACCAGCCCATCCAAGTATCAAACCCACCATGTTAGTAGGGTGACCAGCCATCAGCTTTGTCCAGAGCTGTGGGTGCTTGGGAGTACCAGACTTTCAGGGATAAATTGGGGCAGAAGTCCTAGGCAAACCCAGGGTCCCCCCTACTTAGTGTTTTGAATACCAGGCTCTAAAGCACTGCCGACCCACCCCGCACCCCCACCTGTCTGCGAACAGGCTCAGACCCTCTTTCCTCTGTGCCGTGCTGTGTGTGGGTAGACCCTTCAACTGCTATCGTGTGAATCCCCGTCGACTTTCCAAAGTAAGCCTTTGTGAAATCACCTTAGGGCACAACGTACTAAAATTAAAGCATTAGTTAAAATACATAAAACATGAAACAGCGAAAGCAATGGAAACAGCCGAAATAGTATAATAAAACATGTCATTACAGCAGATTAGGATGAAAAATAGTTCTTGCGTTATGCCCCGAAGGTTGGCAAACTGAGACTTTGTAAATATGTCAAGAAATGTACACACAAGCGCACACGCATAGATGTGTATATACGACATCTCAAAAGCAGTGGAAACAGCTGAAATGGTGGAATTATGTGCATTTCGTGGACCTAGCATGCGTCGTTGCCTGGTTTTTATAACGGGCTCCGATCTGTGTGAGGAGGGGGCAGAGATTCCGGAATTCGCAGTGTCATGGGGCTCCCTCGTTCTCCATCAGGCGCTCTCTGGGAAATTAAAAGCAATCTGTACAAGATCAGCTTTCGGACCCCCGAGCCTTCGCCTATCAGAGGTCTCGCTGGACTTTACCTCGGTTTGTGCGGCTCCTGCACAAGTCCCACGTGACGCCACATTCCTGCCGCTAATGGGTTCACAGTCTGTTTTGCCATATGGGGGGAGGTAGAATTTCTTAAAGGCAAGCCGCAAGCCAACTTTTACCCACCATTACTCCCGCTGGGATTGACTGACACTCGCACTTGGGGCCCAGGGAGGGGCCATAAATAGGGTGACCAGCCATCCCCATTTGCCTGGGACTGTGCCACCTTTAGCACTGACAGTCCTACAGCTCAGGAAACCCCTAGATCCTGGGCAAATGGGGATGGCTGGTCCCCGCACAGTAAAGTCTCAATCCCAAGGCTCTGTGAGCATTTAACTTCCTTCTGCTATTGTGTTTTCAAATTAAAGATGGGCAAAGCCAGTGAAATCACCTTAACCCACTCCTGAGTCATTCTTCCCCGCTGGATGCAAAAAGAAACATGTAACAGGTTATAAGAATGAGCCGAAAGACAGGAAGGAATTGTTTGTGTGTCACCAAGCCCTTGCGCCCTACTGTCCACTGCAGATCAGCAAATTAGCCAATTGCTTCTGGGTCAATCTTTCTGACGGGTCTTAGGGTCTGTTTTATTTAACTGACGGCATCTGTCTCTGATAGCAGGGCTCTCGGAGTGATAAATTGCATCCATATTTACTCTTCTTCCTAAAGCTAATTGTTGGGGGGGTTGTGTTTTAAATACCTTTTTGATGTGCTAAGAGCTCCCCGTGAGGTAAATAAACAGACTTTTAGGTTTAGCCGAGAAGTGTCTGCAGAAGCGAAGCTCCTAATTCACAGTAGTTAATGGACATTAACCTCTCGGGCCCCCCTCTCTCAGCTGACACCCTCATCCTATAATCATTGTCATTACTTATAATAACATTTTACACTTGTAGGTCAGCTTTTCTTTCTAAGTGCTCCAGTCTCGCCTAATGAGTAGCTTTTGAATCTAAATAATGAAGTATTTGCCCTTCTCCGGTTTCCACGTCTGGGGCAGGCAGAGAATGCTCTTCTTCCGACCTTTGGTTAGAGTGTGTGGGTGTGCGTGCAGGCGTGATGCACACATATTCACACACACATGCATACATTCTCTCTCTCTCACACACACACCCCCTCTGAGTTACCAACACAAACTAATATCTTTTGTCTTCAAGATGCAAATAATCAGGAACATTTGAGCTCTTGCTCCCATGCATAGGTCGTCAGTTTGGTTCAAATCAACTCTTATAAATGTCTCTAAAAAAAATGCAAATAGTCATGATAGCTACCATTTTTTTTTTTTTTTTGAGCGCTTAAAATCTGCCCAGTGACTGTGCCGAAAGACTCAGCGTGCCTTTCGTTTCACAGGAACCCTGCAAGGTACCTAATCAGCCCATTCTACAGACAGGAAACTGAGGGTCCGAGAGGTGCAGCAACTCTCTCAGGGTCACACAGCCGACAAGTTACAAAGAGCTTTTTCAACTCGTGACTGCCACCAGGGTCCACCCCCTTAGACACCACTGACCCAGATGAGCTTGACCGACTCTGGTCGTTTGAATGCCCTTGCCCACGGTCCTTGGGCAAACCTCAGGGACAGAAGAGTACCCAAGAGCCCCTTCCGATGGGTGGCATTTTGCAGCTGTGGAGCACTGGAGACAGGTTGCCCCATTACAGGAGCCAGAATTGGCACAGTCCTCTCTGGACCTGGCATGGCGTTGGGGTAGGTAGTCTGGACCTGGAGCCAGCGTCTCCCAGAGGAGGCTGACATGTGGCCTGGCTGGACCCTGTTGCTCCTTACAAGCTCTGGCTCAGTCCAGTTCTCTAGTCCCCTGCCTCCCTTTCCAGGTGGACATAGCATTTCTCCCCCTTCTCCACCAGGACAGAGGAGGAGAATGTGACTGTGGCCTGTGTCATAGCCGCCACCACAAGGCGAGGGCCTCTGAGGGACAGAAGCCCAGATTCTTGTTCCTTCCAGCCCTAAGGAGACAAGACCGTGGCAAAGAAGGGGAAGAGCCGGTCCCCTCAGCATTCTTACCTCTGGCAGCTTGAAGCTATTAGAGGCGTCAACCATCCCCCCATTTGGTTTCGAGGCAAACGCCACTCGGCTGGGGAGGGGCCCCGTTTTCAGCAAGTGTGCTAGCAGGATGCCAGAGACCAAAATTATATGCCTTCCCCTCACGGCTTAGAAAGCAGCCTTGCAGGGGGTTCTGCCCATGTATAATTCAAGAAGCGCAGAAGCTGGAAACTGCAAACGCGGATTTTCCTTCCTCGGTAGGATCTTTGTCTCAAGCCACAATTGTTTAAGATTGCAGTGTCGCGTGCGTGGAACGAAATGGCTCTGACCCCTTGTTCAGGTGACACTCGTCAGGCCTTCCTCATGGAGGAGCCTGCAAGGGGACACACAGCTAAAAACCTGAGTGGCTTTGGTCTGCATCCAAAGTTCTTTATCTCTCTTTTTCTTTGTCCTTTGCAAGAACACAGAAGCACGAAGCAAATAGCAACCTGCCCTGTCAGGAGTTGGGTGCTCAGCATCCCAGCAGCACCCTGCTGCTGAGAGGTGGCAGCTTAAACGCCCAGAGACTCTCAAACAACCAGCCTGAGTGTGTCACCCAGCCCCCACCCAAACTGGCAGGTGACTAAGAGGCCAGGACGCTGGGGCTGTCATGCTGATCACTTGTACCTTATGGACCTTGCAGGAACTGGCCCTGAACATAATCTTCGTTTCGGATACGGAGAGACATAATCACTCAGGGGTTGGCAGCTCTTCAGATTATCTCTCTTCCTGGGGCGCGGCAGGGGACACACTCCAGAAGCTGTCAGATCTGAGTTCAAATCTCTGCCCTGCTACTCACTGGCTGTGTGACCTTGAGCAAGTTGCTGAATCTCTCTGGACCTTTTTTTCATCATCTATAAAATGTAGTTAATAATACCTGCCTTGCGGGGCTGTTGTGAAGATGAAAAGATTAAGTGCTTGCCTGCATTGCTCAGGGCCATTCTCTCTGTTAGGCACAGTAAGCGTCGTGCCTGCGGCCATGACACTGGCCGCAGCCCACAGAAATATTTCACTTCTTGCAACAAACGGGATGCATACCTTGACCGCATTGGTGGGAAAGTAAATATAATTGGGGCTGGGTCGTATTCATCGTATGTATGCAGTAAAAAATGAAATATTTAGCATTTTTTTTTTTATGGGGAAAAGGGCCCACAAAAGTCATGACACGGCCCGCTGTTTCCCCTCTCAGCTCTCACGATCGTCTCCTGGGAACCTCTCGGCCCTCTGCGGCAGGTATCCCCAGCCTGTAGAGATGAAGAGCTTGGGACTCAGAGAGGTTCGGTGACTGTCAAGGTCACACTTCTGACAAGCCCTGGGGTCTTCTGGTTAGGTGCCTGTTTTAAACCAGAAGTCGCCTTTATACAGCGAGGAGAAGGAGAGCAAGTTAACCTAGTCCTACCTTTGGTGAGTGGATACTTGCCTTTGTCCGAGCGTCCTCACCACGGGGGTCTTGGCCACATTCACAAAGCTGTGCTATTATTTACTCGATACATTTCTTTAAATGAACTTGGTTCTTTATTTATTGAAATTAATGTGTTTTAAAAGAAAAATGTTATATCCCTGCCACAAATGGAAAGCTGGGATCAATCACCGTAATTAAAAAAGAAAAAAAAAACAATTATTAAAATTAAAAACGTTGACATGTGGACCACCTAAAATCATTCCGCATCAGGGCTGAGACTATAGTGAGATGAATGAGCATTAAGATCATGCAAGTGAGGTTCAAAGTCATGTGAGTGAAGGTCAAGGTCATGTGAATGGGAATCAAGGTCATTTGAGTGAGGCTCAGAATCAGTAAAGTGAGGGTAAGATCTCTGTCTTTATTATAAGTTTTGATATTTGTTCATCGTGGCTGTTTTTCATTAATTCTTAATGTTTAAAAATACTGCATTAAATATTTTATCTTGATTACTGAGTTTTTGGCGGCCCCTTCAATTTGGGCCAGAAGCGAGTGCCTCACTTGCCTCACCCTAGTCCTGGTCCTGTGTTGCACACAGAAGGAACGTGCTCCCCACTTGGAGAAACCCAGCCCTAGGTCAGTGACTTCCTGGGCTGGTGACCTGGACCAGGTAAATGGCAAGCAGACATGGGCCAGGGACTTGGGACTGGGGCGTGGACATCAGTATGTGCCGGAGTAGTTGGCAAATGGATTTTGAGAACTATTTTCAAGGCCGAAATTAACTTCCATGCCTGGAGGGACCATTAACTTCTGCTCTTAGATTCTCCTTAATGGACTGCTTGCTCACTCCCCACCCAAGGTAAAACGCTCCCCTCCCCCTCCCTCCCTGGCCCTAGGCCTGGTGTTTATAAAGCCATTTGCACTCCCAGGAGAAGGAAGAATGTATGGTGATTGTTTCATCATTAAGTTAACTCTGCAGTCAACTCAGACCCAGCATGGGGGGTGTCCCCATTCTTGTCCTCCCGCTGACCCACGGGTATCCAGTGTTTGTAAATACCACCTAACGCAGTGAACAGGTGTAAGATCTGGCTGAGTGAGCCCAGGCTGGGGCTGGAATGCAGAATGGCACCTTGTGTTTGGAAGGTTCTCAGGCCACAGAGTTCCAAACATTTCACAGGCCCTTTCTAGCAAAGCTAATTAACTCCCCACTCCCCCGGGCACCGGTGAGGAGCAAGGCATAGGAATTATTGATGTAACCGAGTTTCCGAACAGCTGGTGGGTTGGGGCAGCCTTTCTGTGCTGATCTGAGGAGCACTAGGACCTGGAAGCATGCTCGCACGTGCTTGTGAGCACAGATGGGCTGGGGCCAGAAATCCCACCATTTGATATTGGTAAAGCTTGGGGGAGCTTTCTGAAATGGGCTGTTTAGATGCAGCTCTCCTTGAAAGGCGGACCCTTGAGCCTTCGAGTAGATAACTTCACATGGTTGGGGTACATTCTCAGAGCTAGAGCGTGGGATGAGTGGGACACCAAATGGAAGACGAGAGGTCTGGGGAGCAAAGAGGTGCTCAATAAACATATAGAGAATATGTTTATTGAGGAGGCAGTGTTCGGCCAATATTTACCGAGTGCCTGCCATGTGCCAAGCACTGGCTAGTCTAGGGATACAGGTCTAGGGATACAGACAAGATTCCTGTCGTTATGGAGCTCACAGTCTGGTTGGGAGACAAACCATAAGCAATGAATCAACTCTTTATCTCAGCCTCGAAGGCCTTTTATGATCTGGCCCCTGGCCTTGTCTTATCTCCTACCACCCTTCCTTAGGCCACCAAGCCCCAGCCCCTTGGCTTTCTTTTATCTCTTCAACACACCAAACACATTCCTACCCCAGGGCCTTTGCATATGCCATTTTCATTGCCTGGAGCACCCTTTTCCTGAGTTTTCAGGTGACTCTTTTCCTTTTCAACTCTCAGATCTCATCAAAAACATCACCTCTTCAAAAAACCTTCCCTGACTAGCCCCATCTAAATTTCCATTCCCTTCTCTGTCACTTTCTAGGCTTTGCTTTATTTTCTTCTCAGCATTTATTACCATCTTGGATAACTATTTGTTTCAGGGGTTCGGTGTCTTTCTTCTCCATGTAAATGTGAGCTCCTTGAAAGTTAAGCCCTTGTCTAGATAAAAGAAGCAAACAAAAAGTTAATAAGTGATTGTGACTTGTGATGCAGTGAGCAGCTTGATGAGAATAACGCTGACAGGTGCGGCCTCTTTAGCAGGGGAGGTCACAGAAAGCCTCCCCAAAGGGCGATGTTTAAACCGAAGCCTGCAGGACAAGGGGGAGCCAGCCTGGGAAGCTTTAGGGGGTTGGGGAGAATGTTTCCCCCAACAGGCAGAGGAGCTCCACACGCAATAGAAAATCCTGACAGGCAAACAGTTAGCATTTTTCCAGGAACTAAAAAGACACTTCTACGGACAGTCAGGCTTAGGTTTGAATTTTGGCTCTGCTGCCTCCCAGCTACAAGACCCTTGGGCAAGTCACCTCCCTCTCTGAGCCTTAATTTCCTCCTCCATAAAATGATTAAAAAGCCTTCCTTGAACCGTGTTATAAAAATTACATAAGGTGATATGTACAGAGAGTTTTACATAGTTGGAGCTTAATAGATATTTTACCTCCCTTGTCTTCATGAGTTTGCAAGGATGTCCTCCAGGCTGCTAGGACTGGCCTTATGTAAGAGAGGACCTTCTCCATCCCCGTGCCCTATGCCCATTACCTTTATCCTGCTCACAGATCTGAATCCCCGCCCGCCCTGTTTCTCTCATTTGCACATCCTACCTGACCCCCCCCAGCCCCCCGCCCCGAGTCTTTGTCTATAATCCCCTCACCCAACAGCTGCCCAGAGATGGCAGTAGCAGCTTGTCTCACTGAGCTGGAACCAGACCCCAGATCATCGAAATCCAAGACCAGTGTTCTGTTCATTATACCAGGCTAAGGTTTAGAGCTGAGTGGTTGTGACTGATCAATGTCAAAGATGCCCCACCCTTCGGTTCAAGACCCAGGAAGCAGCAGCGCTGATCTGTTCACTGGATCTGAGACCTCGCCAGCAGGATGACAGCGACTACCTCTAGGAGCTAGGTGTGCTGCTTAGTTTCTTACAAGTACCATCTGATTTTGCCATCTCAGTAACCCCTGGAGTATTATATTCCCATTTTATAGATGAGCACATTAAAACTCAGAGGTGAAGTGACTTGCCCGAGATCCCATAACTACAAAGACACAAAGTTTATAACCGAGGTTATTAAAAATCTTTAATAACCGGCACAGCATGGCTACTGGCCAATCAGAATAGACATCAGCTATGAACACCCCGAATGGCATACAAATGCCTACCAGGTGAACATCGGCATCTGAGAGCTTAACTTCAATTCATTATGCTGTAGGTGCCCCCTGGGAAAGTCACTGTACTTGGGGTAAAAATGAGGCAGCTCCCTACTGGGTCAGATAGCTTGGGAACAGACCAGAGACCTGGCCCCAGTATCAGGGTGCAGAGAAGAAGGTTGCCTCCATAAGGCCAGTTAGCATATCACTGAGCGGTGGGCAAATCCAGCGGTGTGGCCCAGAGTCTGGGTGCGGTCAAGGGGAGGGACACGTTGGCATGGTGAATCCAAGAAGATGACTGTCCACAGAGGTGTCTTTTCAGTTCCTTGAAAAATGCAACTGTTTGCCTGTGTCGGAATTTTTGTATGAACATAGATTTTTCTTTCTCTGGGATAAAGGCCCACAAGTGCAATCGTGCGCGATTTTTTTTTTTTAACGTAACATTTCATGATCTAAGCCCTTCTGTAGTAAGGAGCGTGTTCGAATAGATGGAGGAATATGGGCTTTCAAGGAACACAGCAGGATTTGCATCTTGACTCTGCCACCTGCAGTGGGTGCTGCTATCAGTTTACTCCGCTGTAAAGCGGGTGTGTTTAACACAACTCTCAGGCTTCGTGAGGCTGACAGATATGCACATGCAATGCCCACACCTGGCATCGTGTGGCAGGTGGTAGGTATTCCACTAAAGCAGATGTCTTTCTTTGCATCCCCTCGGATTCCTAGCACAGTGCCTAGGACATGGAAGGTGTTGGCTCAAGGAAGGCAGCTGGGGGTAGGAGGTGGGGCAGGCAAAGAATGGAACCCAGCCAGGGTTTCAGAAGAGGTGGGCGAGCTCACATACTGAACACAGCTAGGATCTGGCCTAGAAGGGAGGCGGCCTGCTCTGGCTGGACTGGAATCCCTTCTTGGATTGGCAGGTGGCAGATGCACGCTGCTCACTCGTCAGGTGCTTCTGGCCGACAGTGCCAACAGAGGCTCAGAGTCGATGGTTGCAACCACAGTGAAGGCTCCCTATATTGCACTGGAGGCGTGGAGAAGGGAATCCAGCTCTTCTCTGGTGAGTTGTCTAGAATGAGCGAACGGCCACTATTTCTCCAGCATTTATTATACACCAGATACTATGCGTAAAACCTCTACACCGCCCCCGAAAGGAGAGACTTTCATCTCTCTGTGTTACAGATGAGAGAAATGAGGCTCAAAGAGATGGGATGAGTAGCTCAGGTCTATCTGACCCAATGCCCTTCATTTGACCTCTGTGCTATACTACTTCAGAATACCCAGTCTCTCCTATCTGCCACCTACATGTCCTCGCACCAGCTTTTCCCCTCCCCCACCAACCAAGCAAAAGGAACCAGTAAGAAACCATACGGGGTGGGGACTGCTGTAGCCTTAAATCCATCCTTGAGAGTAAGGCTTGCCGTGTGGTTGGATGTACAAGCGAGGACTCTTGCTGAGTTAACAGAAACTCAACTCAATCTGACTTACATCAAAATGAAAATGTGTTGGCTCCATTAACTAAAACGTACAGAGGGTTAGTTTCAGGCACAGCCGGATCCAGGCGCTCAAACACGGTTGTCAGAAATCTGTCTCTCTTTTAGCTCTTTTTCTTTTTGGTATTGACTTCATTGTTGAATAGCTTTATTCTCTGTAGGGGCAAACACGGTCACCATCAGCTCCATGGCTGCCTCCCCCTCAGCTTAGCGATGACAGTGAGAAAAGAGAGCACCTATTCTCAGAGTCCCCATCAGAGTTGCAGGATTGACCACCACTGGGCCACGTGTGTGACATGCCAGTCCTGGTCCAACCACTGTGTATCCAGAAGAACGGAATGCACGGATTAGCCAGGCCTGGGACACCTACCCACCTCTAGATCTGGGAGATGGGGTGAGGAATTCCCCTCCATCCAAACAAAGACCAACAATGAGAGTGAGATGATTTCCCAAAGGAAAAAATGAATGCTATTCTCAGGAGGTAAAATGGTATCCGGGCAAACCAAACAAACAATGGAGAGTGTCCCCGCCCTCCCCTCCCTCGTGAAACGTTTCAGCTGTGTAACATCTCTGCCTGTGCCAACTTGGGGAGAAGGGATTCCCTGTGGTGAGAGATGCTGGAAAAATTCCCGGTGGCTTTAGGAAACCAAACAGGCACCGTCATAGTTGCCGCCAGACATTTCTAGGGCAACTGTTTGGGAAAGACAAGCTTTCAGGGTGTGTAAAGCTTGAAGTTATCTATTTCATTATTTGAAGTTATCTCTACATAAGCTTACTCTCTCAGCTCTAACAGACTTCAGCGCTTCAGAGGTATTGAAATTGGGAGAGTCACATTGAGAGGTGATTGTCAGAAGCTCACGAGTCAGGGAACTTGATTCTGTTCTGTGTGGAACCTGGCAAAGAGAGGTAGAGAAAAGTCAGGGAGATCTCCAACCTCCATGTCTGCATTTCTTTGAGTTTGGGGTAAAGATCACAGCCAAAGACTTCCATCACCTGACTCAGAGTTTGGGTCAGCCTGGGACTTCTTGGAAACCACTGACCTGAAGAGGTTCGTGAGGTCCCCATAGCTCATTTAAAATTCATAGCTTTCCCCCTATATCATTTTTGTTCAAAACACAGGTGAAACCTAAGGGCCACCACGCAAGAGAACAAAATGCTCTTCGGCCCTGAGTCCTTCAGCTCTGGCTGTATAGGAACATTTCCCCCACCTCCCCCACAGGAAATGCAGGAAACCAGCACCAGCTGATTAAAAAAAGGGAGGGGGGCGCTCACACACACACCAAATAATAAAAGCTTTTCAACTTGTCCAGAAACTTGGCCTACAGCACTTCCGGCCACATTTGGGCTGGGCCTTTGTGACATCACACCAGCAATCAGCCAATGGACTTGTGGCTCTGACTTCCTAATCTGCATATTGTGGTTCATTGGTTCAATTTCAGGGCCATCTGTGGTGATTTCTTGACATTCAAGGTTACCCACGTCGGGCAGAGGACAAACTCCATGTCTGGCCTTTCTGCCCAGCTAGATTTAAGGCTTGGATTCAGGGCAGTCAGTCCCTTCCAAGAAAGGGGCTTCGAGAAGGAGAAAGTGTTGGCAATCCAGAAAGGATGGAGGCAGGGGTTGTCTGGGTGACCCCATCTTTCCTATCTCGACCCCAGCAACATGCCCTGCTGCATTTCCCAAGTGATGTAATTATCTATTCTTTATCTCAAACATGGTCAGCCCCGAAGTTTGGGTGAAGAGAAATCAGACAGAGGTTACTTGAATTTTTATGGTTGATTTTATCTTGTAGACTGAGCTCAGGCATGTGAATTGAACATGCAAACGTGTACACAACCACATGCATAATTTAAGATTCAAATTAACAAGGGGGAAACAATTGGATAACCTTACTGTTTTCTCCGAAATACTGTTTCCTGAGAATGCTGTAACTTTTTTTTAGCTGTGTAGAAAGAGGGCTTGGAAAATAGAAGGCATTTGAAACAGAAGGGTGAGTGTAGCTGTGAGTGGCAAGAAAAATGTAGGGAGATTGTGATACTAAATGATACTTATTTGGGTATCATTTAATTTGGGTTTGGTGAGATTTCCCTCAAAAGAGCTTCCTTTAATCTATCGATAAATATGGCATCTTATTAGAGCTTTGGTTCTCAACCTCCAGGGCTTTGATTCAACAAGTCTGATCAGAAATACAGAAGATTTAACAGGTATCCCAACTGTTTATGCTAAGTGGGGACTATCCTTGAGAAGCTCTGTCTCGATTTTTAAATATTTACCCCAGTGCTCTTCACAAACCATTGGAAGATTTCAGCAACTGAAATATTTTATCATGTAAACTTTATCTCTTCAGTTGCCTCCCACACCTGAAAGCTGTGCAGAAAGCCCTATCCAGACATACATGGATTTGAACTTGAAACCTTAACTATAAAGAGAGGTGGAAGAACCATGACAATGTGCCTGGAGGACCTCCCTGTTTCTTCACACACGGACCTTTCCCCTAGTAAGTCCCATCTCTTCCAGAAGGATCAGGACCAACACAAAAGGTTTTGACACAGAAATTAATAGCATCGCAAGGATGACGGATCACATTTTTCGACCTTCCTTTCCTGAGAAGCCACTTCTCTCCTTGCTCCCTGCCCACCTTATATTCTGAGAAGAAGAGAACAGTAAATGCCATCTCAAGAAAGCAGAGCATGTGATGTAGGGGAAGCCCATCGAGGCAGGAAGAGGAAGGGAAACCACTTTTTTTTGAGGACTAGAGGCTTCATTTTCATAAAAACAATCATGTTCTATTACCAAATCAGCCTTATATGTTTATTTAAGTAGCCCTTCCACCACTTCCTGACAGTACTTCTTTTGCCACTCTGCATTTTTCTAGGAAATTAAATAATTTCTTTACACATAAATTTTATCACTTGAAACACTCTTTTAGACTTTTCCTGCTCCCACGGTTCATATTAGTAAGTTTAAATTTCCAAGTGCCATGCTATGAGTATTAGCTAAAAATACACGTGTGGAGGAGAAGGAACGAACCTTACTTTTGATGCATTTATTTTGCTCTTTGCTCTGACACTGTCTTACTCCAGGACTTCCATGCAGTGTGTGTCTCTCGATTCCTCATCTCATGCAGACAAGAGCCCAGCTTCCTTTTAATTTTTATTTCGAATCAGAGAGTTCTTTAAAAGCTTGTGTCCCCATTATCTTGGGGGCAGAATTTGCAGTCATCATGTTTTCAGTAATTCCTCCAGTTCTTCCTTTCAGGGCAGAAACACCACGTTTGCGTTAGAGCAACACTGCTCTCGAGAGGGGAGGTTCACAGAGTGCCTGGCTGCTCCTCCAAAACTTGGTTCTCTGAGTGACTCGTGGCATAGGAGCTAAAGGCAGGGGAGGCCTCTTGGGCCATCAGTCCTTCCCCCCAGCAGGGGAAGTGGGTCAGTTTCCAGGGTAGAGAACTCGGAGTCAACGATTCCCTGGAGTTTCCATTTGGAACGTCTTCAGTATCCAGCACCATCTCCCTCACTCTCCTTCTGATTTTCCCTGTCGAGAGGTGCTGTGATGGTTCACAGAGCCCTTGTACTTCTGTACTGGCTCTTAACATGCTGCATTGCCTGCTTACATGTCTGTTTCTCCAAGAGGTTTTAGTGTAATGACTTGAATGTCTAGGCTGCCATTAATCCCCAGTGCCTGGCAAGTGCCTGGCACATAGTAGGTATTTGATAAATATATTTGATGAACGAAAGTTGTTGAGAGAGATAGGGAAGGCTGGTGTTCGTGATCCAAGGAGACCCACAAGTATAGACATCCTGCTCTAGATCCCGAGGCCAGAGGGACCCAGGAGACAGAAGGCTACAAGATGCTGTGGACCTAGGGTCCTGGATTTGACTAAGTGTTAACTAAGTGCCAAGGGTGATGTAATCAAAGGCATCAGCATAACTTGCATTGAGGAGGGAAGGCAGAATTCAGTAATACAGTTGTGGGTTAGGAAGTCAAACATGACTTGTTGTCCAGGAGGAAACCATGGGCTCACAGCCAATGGGTATGGAATCTTAAATCAGTCTGGGGGTTAATACAGAGATTGGAGCCAAAATACCTAGTGGATATTAAGAACAAAAGCCAAGCCAGCTAGGTCAAGGTGAGTGGTTTGGGACAAAGGCTGTGAATGAGTTGACAGTGTCAGTAGAGTTCATTTGTATTGAATGCTAGCCCTATGGCTGGGGTGAGACCTACCAGCTTAAAGGCATGTGACAAAGCCAGGCCCCATCAAATGTCTAACCATTGGAACAAGCCCAGGAACCAGGCATCCCAGGCCCAGGCATGTAGGGCCAGGAGTCTCCTGCCTGGTTGGATGCTCAGGATCCTTTCCAAGGGAAAATAGAACATATTAAGTGAGCCCCAGCCCCAGCCTAAGCGTCAGTCAGTGGAGATCCAGGTAGACGGATGGCACGGGAGTTCTTACATAGCAATTATCCTGGAGAACTGGAATTTGTGGTTGGGAGCCTATCGTTTGGAGAATTCATCTATCCATCCATCCGTCCGTCCGTCCATCCATCCATCTATTCCTTCCTTCCTTCCTTCCTGCCTTCCTTCCTTCCTTCCTGCCTTCCTTCCTTCCTTCCTGCCTTCCTTCCTTCCTTCCTGCCTTCCTTCCTTCCTTCCTTCCATCCTTCCTTCCTTCTTTCCTTCCTTTTTTTCTTCCTCCCTTCCTCCTTTTTTTTTCTTGCTTTCATTCATCTTTTTATGTATTGGGCAAACAGAAATAATACGGTATCCCAGTATCTGGTATACTAACCTGGGACCTTTTCATCATCGAGGTCCTGAAGTCTGAGCATGGCCAGATGTAATGTAACTCACAGGTGGATCTTTGAATCTATAGACTACCTTGTAACTCTCAGAACAGTGACAAGATAGGTCAGAAAGTCTAGGCCGAGACTGAGCTGGCAGCTCTGGTTTTAAGAAGACCCAGTTTCCATGGATTGGCTGATGCAGAAGCGGGATACCAGGCCAGGCACACACACATACACATGTACACATACTCCCCCATGCTTCAAATATCAGTCTAGTTGACCTTCCTGATATAGACAAGTCCTGACTGCCAATATATGGATTATCTACCTAATGATCCCAACACCTAGCAAACTGCCCCCACCATCACTCAATCCGGGCAAAGTAATTTCTGTGTTAGCCAAAGAAGAACATAATTAGGAAGGCAAATTTACAGAATTCAAATTACATAATGCTTTCCAAAGTCAAATAGAATTTATTATGAATTAGCACAGATAGTAAAGGGATGGAATCTGCGGGACCTGCTCATTCATGCATTCAACTACTCGCTCAGCCAATGTTTATGCGTGGGGGTTAGGGGATAAGGTACCAGGGGTAGAGAGAGATGGGGCTACAGCCCCTTGGAGTTTTAAGGCTGCTACCCTATCAGCTTTCTACCTTATTCTGAGCAGCAAGTGAACAAAGGGAGAAGATTATAAAAATAAGATCTCAAGATGCCAGAGCATGTTGTAGAGTGAGAAGCCCAGATTCAGTCAGGTGTCAGGGGGGTTGAGCCCTTCTTGTCCCTGTGGGAGACCCATCCTTCTGGCCAGCATGCCAGGTTGGATGGAGACACTGCCTCCTCTTTTATCTACTCTGCCGCCATGTTTCTGGCTTCGGGAAGAGGGCTCAGCAATCCTGTGTCCCAGTCCTGGTCTCACTTCCAGGACCTGAGTTGCTGAGCCTGCCCGGTAACCCAGCTCTAGACCCCAGACACCATGACTTGGTGCCTTGGTTTGGTGCTCTCGGCTCTGAATGAAAGCCCACCTATGATCAACCCCACTCAACCAGTCAGGATTACCTGTGGTGCTGTCTGTAACCAAAACCATTACAGTGGCTAAACATATAAGGGTTTATTTTTTTCATTAAACAAAAATTATGCTGTTGGTTGAGTGGCTCAGTCATGTCATGACTACTGTCTATGAGAATCTTTTGACTATTTGCTCATGATCACATGGTGGCTGCCACAGCTCCAGCCATCATTTTCCTAATTTAAGGCAGAAAGATTATGGCAGAGGCAAAACCAACTATATCCTCATTTGTCAAGAAAGCAAGTCTTCTGCTTAGGTCTCATTTGCCAAAACTGGGTCACATGGCCAGATTAGCTTAGACACACCATGGTACAATCTCGGAGGCTGGCATATTGCTACACCAAACAAAACTGCATTCTGTTAACTAATGCTCTGACATGGCAGATTGAAGTGGAAGAATTGGGGGCATGAAGACTTGGGAGGGGAAGAAGGAGGAAAAGGTTTTTAACAGCGAGAGTGAATGAAAACTGGGAAGTTAAGATGTGGGGGTTTGCTTCCAGCAGGGAACAGGTCTGTGAAACAGGAACTCGAATGGCAGAAATTTCAAAATTTCAGGAAAACTGTAGTGAGTACAGTCAGAGTGATAAGGAAACAGCAGAGACCACAGGCTTTGTTGAGTCAGGAGCTTTTGGTCACATAGGAGGCATTCGCTGTCCAATATTTGTTTTTATTTCCCCACATAGTTAATTATTGCAACTGGTGTCTGATAAGGCAGAGGCCCTCCCGCCCAGAGAGCCAGGGTTATCTGCAGCTTTACAGCCCTGTCACGCAGTAATGAAGCAGATAAGCTGCTAGGTGGCGGGGGCTGCTACAGTCATTAGAAAACTCAGCTGAGAAATATGAGCGAAAAGTGGGGACTGTTGACGGCCGAAAGAGACCGAAGACTGCTGGAACAGAAGTACTGGTCCAGTCTGATCCCACATCCTCTGGAGAAGCTAAATATTGACACCCCAAAGGGAGACTTCTGTCCCAAGCATGTAGCCCACGTAGCCTCAGCGTCTCCCATGTGGTAGATTTTGTCCTGTTTTCTGTTGGAAGAGGCCAGTTGACTCCGTTAAACCTTAAACTCTCACTTGTCTGGTTCTGTGCAAGCATCTCTCATGTTTTAACTCAGGAGTCAGCAAATTATGGCCCATGGGCCAAATCAGACTGCCACCTGTTTTACACAGTTTTATATCTCTATAAGAGGTTGGGAGAAAATCAGAAGAAGGAATCTACATTTCGTGATACATGAAAATCACATACAATTCAAATTTCAGTAGCCACAAATAAAGTTTTTAAAGAGCATCATTGAGGTATAATTTTATATTATAAAGGTCTTTTGAAAGTGTACAATTCAATGCTTTTTAGTGTGTTTAGGGGGTGCCAAAAACTCAGTGTCGTGAGAGGTAATATTGTATTATACATATTTTTTAGAAATGAAAATTAATGCCAAACAATCCATGATAAACAAAATATTAACATTTTAAATAAAGAAGGGTCAGTAACAGTGCAATGTCAGGCCATTCTGAGGCCTGTCTTTATTTTTACCATTAATTTTGATTTGTTTGTTTCCTTTTTGTATTTGTTTGTTTTTATTTTTGTTTTTTTTTTTTTGTCCACTTCCCCCGCCATGTGGCATTAAAATATTGATCGTGATTACTGAGTTTTTTGATATCACCTTAATTTTAAACTCAAAGCATGTGCCTCACTGTTTTCCGCCTAATCTCAGACCTGCATCTGAGCACTCCAGGCTAGACAGAGCAGCATTTAAGTTGAAGGCCTTGAGACAAGGCAGGCCAGCAGCTGAGAGAGACAGTTCTGCTCAGATTCTCAGGACCTCGGCTGCGTTGTAAGTGTTAAATTTTTCTTCCACAGCGTAAAAACATTTTAACAACATTTAAAAGTTTTTGTGAACATGCTTCGTTTCTAATTCTGAAAATAACAAATGGGCCTTGCAAAAAACCAAACAAACCCATAAACCTTCAAATAGTAAAAAGAAAATAAAACTCACCTCAAATCCCATCAGTTATCAGAGATAACTGCTATAAATATACTTGGTGTCTAGCCTTCCAGATTGTTCTCCATGCATATACACAGACATGAATCCGTATTCAACTTATATAAACGAGATCACACTGTGCACGTTGTTTAATAATGTGTCTTTTCACATAATGATATGTCATGAGCATCTTTCCATCTCCATAAATACAGACCTACAACACTATTTTTAATGGCTGCATAGTACTCCCTCATAAGGTTACAGCACTTACACAATAAACTCCCTACCCATGAGTATCCAGGTTGTTTTCGAAAAGAAGGAGTTTTTAAGAAAAGTAAATCCTTTCAAATTACTCCCAAACTCCAGATTTAATTTTCTGCCTTCTTTGCCTGTCTGTGTGCACTATATTCTGCAAAGCTTAATTTATTGTAAACATTTCCCCATGTTGTTTTATAGTCTTCATCCAGTTTTCTCTTACTCCAGGTTCAGCAAACTTCACATATCCTTTGTTTGTTTGTTTTTACAATTTGTCAAGAATGCTTTTAAAAAAAATTAATTCTTAGCTTGTTGGCCATATAAATACAGGCCTCAGGCTGAAGTGGGCCCATGGATTTGCTAGCCTACAGGTCATTTTGCTACCTCTGTCTCTATGCTACAGGGTAGGTCTCTATGTATACAGCTTTTTCCTTCTTTTGAACCATTTCCTTTGGATAACTTCCCAGGAATGAGGTTACCGGATCAATGGAGAGCAATGTTTTTAATGGCCCCTGATCTATATTGTTGTACTATAAAATTGTGCCAGCCAGCCACTTGTGAACATACAGGCTTCTTAAAACCTCACCAGCATTTGGAATTATCAGTTTACACTTTATGCTGGTTTAGTAGATATAAAATATTTTGTTTTTATTTCTATATCACATTGTTCTCAAAGTAAAGGATTTTTTTCATGTGTGATGGCTCTTTTTGAGTAACTTTAGAGAAACTGAATGTTAGAATCAGCTGAAAAGGAGCAACCCTGAGCCTCTTTCTTCAGTTCAAAGATGAGATAGATGCTCCTTTGGTTCAAATGCAAGTTTGCATGTAAATTCTCAACGAATTCTGCTGCATTAAAATGACAGAGAGAAGCGCAGTGAGGCCTTATCGCTCTGTGGCAGCAAAAAGGATTGGAAAGTAGGTCGAGGAATTAATCCTGCTGGTTAATCCAGTAATTAGAGGGGACAATGGGGTCGAAAGTTCAGCTGAGCTGGGGACAGCAGCAGGAGTGTCTCTTACGAGGCCTGGACACAGAGCGCCCCACCCTCAGGACTGCCCTGGGACCAATCTGCCCCATCCTGGCCATCCCAAGTGCATTTTCTTTTCCCCGCTCTTCTAGTTTAGAGACCTTTTTGGCTGTTCCTCCCATAAGAAGTTAGATGGTCCCAGAAACAGAAATGATCCCACTGAGAACCGTCTTTCCCTCCAAAGGAAATTCTTGAGGTTATTTTCCTCCTCGAGCTTTGGCAACTGGTGAGAGGTGTTAATTCTCCATCTCTCAGTCAAGTCCAAATCAACATGAGATGCTCCTTGTACTTTCAGCACAGGTCTGCACATTAGATGCATTAAAACGACAAAGAGATGCTAATAAAGCTAATTAAGGTGGGACTCTGGTAGAAACATTTCAAGTGGGAGGTCAGGTTGAACTGAATGATAGATCCCTTCTAACCCTTTCTTACCAGTTTTTTACAAAAAGCACAGATGACAAACTGAATTGGGTACTGAAACCAGCTGGGTAGTGTGGCTAAGTGAGGGAAGCTATTGGATGTATGACAATAAGGAGTGGTGGGGACTATGGCAAACCAAAAAGTACATTTTTGCCCCCAAATATTTACACTCAATTTTTTAAAAATCATGGTTCCAGCCCAACCAAATATGTTTGTTTGCAAGGCAAAAAGGATTGGAAAGTAGGTCGAGGAATTAATCCCGCTGGTTAATCCCGCTGGTTGACCCCCAGGGACTCCCGCTTGTGACTTCTAGAAAAGCCAACTTCCTCTCCCATCTCTCAGGCAGCCTCCAACTTCGTGCTTCAATTTCTCCACTTCCTGGTTCTTCCTCAGCTCCTCCCTACACAGGCTCACTTTAACTCCAAACCTTTTCCTAAAGGATCAGCTTGGGTTGGGCAGGCAGCCCTTCTCCAGATAACCATCCCATGGTGTCTACCAGATAACACAGCTATGGCCAAAATTGTGAGCAGGCCTGAATGTCTTGAGTTGTAAGGGACAGAGATCCACTCAGGCTACCCTGAGCAAGACAGGATTTATTGTAAAGATGCAACTCTTTTAGAGGCCAAAACAGGGGATCAATAAAGAACTGAGAAGTCTCCTGAGTAATGGAAAGGCCCTGGGATGGGTTCCAGGGCTGCGATGGAGGCAGGTTCTCAATGATGTGACCTGCGTGCAGGCAGGTATCTTAAAATGGGTCTGTTTCATAGAATTTAGGAGCAGATATATCATGTGGTTTAATAAGCTTGGGAGTTTGATGGTTTTTAACCAAGTATCCAATGAGTGCCCACCAGGAATACAACTTACCACTGAGAACCACAAAGACACACCTACCCATCTGTCCTCCGAACCTGCATGCAGAATTCATCTTTCCACCAAGGCATCAGAAATGAGTTGATAAAGCCTCCTTAATTAAGCTTAACAAGCTGTGTATAGCCACCAGTTAAGGGAGACTGAGGGATTTCTGCTTCCCTGGTGTCGAATTGGAGCCCCACAAAATGAACCTGGTTAGTGAGAATGGAAGAAAACCATTGTCTGATGTCTGGTTTCTAAGAGGTCCAGACTGGGTCCAGGCTGGTCTTTGATTCCTGAGGTCAAAGCTGGAATAGGCAAGTAGAACACCTCAAATAGCTAAGAGTGAGATGAGCCAGAGATGATGGCAAGCTGAATCCTTCGAGAGATGGATGGACAGGGACAGTGAATCTGAGTCCAAATCATCAAGTCCAAAGAGCTGACGGTGGCACTAAAAACATGAGTCCACGCTAAAGGATTGGGAACAGAGAGAATGGGAATAGAGTAAGATGTAAGAACCCTTGTTCAGCCATGCTGATACTCTTGCAGTTTCTTAAAAATGCCAAGTGCTTTCCTAGTTGAGATCTTTGAGCTTGTGGTTCCCTGAGCTGGAATACGCTTCACCTGATTTTTTTGCTGATTATTTTTCAGGGTTTATATTTCAGCTTTATTGTTACTTTCTCAATACTTTCAAGGGTCAATACTCATTAATTTTACCTACCCAACATCCATATCATTTGTTTTTAAACAGCATCAATTTGTGTGTATCAGTCAGCTTTGCAGCAGTAACAAACAACTCCAAGTTTAGTGGCTTACAACAAACATTTATTTCATGTGTGTTACATTTCATCTACCGCAGCTCTGCTTTATGCATCTTTTATTCTGGGACACAGGTTGAAGCAGCCCCTACTTGGGACGAGTTGCCCTTATGGCTGTTGGAGAATGGCAGGTCACAGAACTGCATTGCACTATCTCTCTTGAAGCTTTTGGTTTAGACTTAGGATCTGAATGTGAGTCATATTTGTTGATATTCCATTTGCCGAAACAAGTCACATGTTCCAGCCTGTCAGGGATGGGAAAGGCCACATCACCTCTGGGAGTTCACATAGCAATAGATAGGGATGTAGAATCTTGTTACAGGAAAGGGAGAAAATAATTGGGAACAATAATGCAATTGACCACAAGTAACTAAAAAATGATTGGCTGCAAGTAACAAGAGAAAACCTGACAAACAGTGGCTTAAAAAGAATAAAGTTTTATATCTCTCACAAAACAAAATCTCAAGTGATTCCAGAGTGTTCAGCCACACCAGCAACGTCCAGAAGACTATCTCTGCGATTCCCTGAGGCTTTTTCTCATGGTCATAAGAAGGCTAATGGTTGTCATTCTAGGCTCTATATCCATGTTCCAAACAGGAAGTGGTGGGAAGTGGTGGTACTGGCAACATCTGTCCCTTTTATTCAAAAACAAAGGTTTTTCCAGAACCACCCACCCCCACCCCCAGTAGCTTATCCAGCCAGACCCGTATCGTGTGGCTACCTCTTGCTGAAAGGGAGGCTGGGAAGGCAAGGATATAGTTTGTATTGTCCTTGACAATGAAAGTAGGCAGAAGAGAAGGAGGTGATAATGCATATTGGTTTGGCCAGCCAATGGGATCTGCCACAGAACCCCTATTTCTTCCCATTCCATGTAGTCTTGGGGTAACTGTCAGTCAAGGTGCCCTGCCCTTCTCCTCTCTTCTTCAGCAAGGGAGAGTCCCTTGTCCCAAATGAACCAGGGATGGAAAACGGTTGGCCCTGATGCATCCTGTATGTCTGACGTTTAAGATACTTCTTCTTGCTCCCTAGGCTTCTAGAATTTCCCTGGTTTCTGTCCTTCCTGTGCCTTTTCCGGTTTTTCCATTGCTCCTATGAGCGACTCCACATCTCTCGCACGCATTTCCGGCAACATTTTCTGTTGCTTGCAGCCACAGAACCCTGGCTGATACACCCTCCTTAACCACGGTGTTTAACAAGGGCCTCCCCTCCTAGTCTTCACGTTGATACCTCATTTAGTTTTTTAAGCACTTAGAATTGTATAATGGCTTCTCTGTACACTTGTGTCATGTCTTTTTCTGACACCAGACTGGAAGCTTAATGCAGGCAGGGAACATGACTTGATTACCACTGTAAGTTCTGAAACTAACATATGCCTAATATATTTGAGTCTTGATGAATATTTATTAAGTGCGTGAAGGAGTTCTTAGACATTTGGAGGTCAGAACTGGAATTTTAATCTCATTTATGAATACCAGTTATTTAAAGTCTGTTGTGTGGGTAACTCATTGTGGTTTAAATGTGCAGAGTCAGGATTGACGTAGGGGTGGCTAGAAATGTCAGGGCTATTGAAATGGGGTGGGCAGTGGAGGGGAGGGGGGGACTCAAGCAGCCCAGAGAGGAGGTTTCTGAATCTCCAGAGCCTAGAACTGTGGCTCTCAAGTTCTTTTGACCTTTGGCTCATTTAGGCAAGCCAAAGACCCTTCATCCAGTGTAGATCACTAGTTCCCACTTTCTGAGTTGTGCGGTGGAAGTGTTACAGTGTTGGCAAACATAGAGTGGGAGCCAGACTTCCCAAGAACGCTGCAGCTGAGTTCGTGGTAAACCCTAGTAACATACTAATTTTAGTTATGACTAGTAAATTGTCGTAACTCACTTAGTAGTTTCCTAGAAAGTGGCACTTAGTCATGCATGGAGTTGGAAATCGATGGATGTACGTGGCGCTACTTGTTCTTGAGACTCAGTGGGGGAGTGTGGCCTTTCAGGATCAGCGTGTGGCCTTTAGGAGGGAGCGACAGACCCACTCCGTGGGCTGCAGGCGGCAGAGTGAGAACTGCTCCGTTGTGACCCAGGGACGGCAGAAGTCTGGGGGTTTGGGCTCCGGAGCCATAGCGAGGGCCGGCACTCCCAAAGTGCAGCCAAATTGTCCGCAGGATGAATAAACAATACCTCCTACACATAGATGACAGATTTTCGGAGCTAGTGCAACGAAAAAAAAATGTAAATTCCTTTGAAAGCCAAGAATAATTCATAGTGGCTTTTTGTTATTATGCTTATTCTCAAACAACAGGTTCTCATGCAGGTTGGTGAGATTTTTTTGGAGGTTTTTAAAGGGCATCTGGTGCTAAACATGGAGATGGTTGCGAACCATTGCTGCAGGGGAGTCGTGAGAGGGGCTGAGTTTGTGCCTCCCTCTGCTACGGAAGCCGCCAAAGAACAAATTCAGTCCTCACCTTTGCAGATGGCAGCTCCTACCTGCACTCACTTCCTCATAGAGTTGAATTTGCTTAAGTTAGTTGTGTGTATGGTGCGACTCCACTGTTATAAGTTTCTAATGTTATTTTTTTTTTAAGTTACATTAAAAAAAAAAAAAGAAAGGCCATCAGAAAGGTCATCAGGAGTCCTTTGCTGTACACGCGGCTGCCCTGCCTCCTTTGGGTTGGTTTCCTTTGCAGGCAGGACCTCCCACGGATGGCCCCCAGCAGTTCCCGGCTCACATTCTACCAGTTTAGCAATCCTACTGAGAAAAGAAAGCCTCTCTCCCCATGGCTTCAGCCAAAAAAATAGCTGCCATTCATCGAGTGCTTCTTCAGAGCCAAGCCCACCTCCTGAGCCCGTTCCAGGAGCCTCTCATTTGTCCCTCACAATGACGGCTCTGATGTTGTTGCTATTATTATCCCACGGTAAATGGAAGAGACTGAGGTTACATAAACTAGCCCAAGGTCACTGGACTACTAATGACGGAGCTGGAACCCACGCTTTTAATTGTCTCACTCTACTGACCTCTGCGACCTTAGATTTTCCTGCAGCTATTCCCCAAATCTCAGGGATCCGGCAGGGCCTGCGCAGAACAACAGTTAGTGAGTATCAGCTCTGTTCCAGGCTGCTTTATGGGTACGATCTCATTTTTATCATCATTTCCCAGATAAGGAAACTGAAGCTCAGAGAGGTTAATTAAGTTTCCCAAGCTCACATAGAAAGAAAGTGGAGAATTAGAGAGTGGAACCCAAACTTCCTGGATTCTAAAGCTCCTCCCTTAGGGCTTTGCACTTGATGGTCCCTATGCCTGGAACACCCCTCATTCACCCATGTGGCTCAGGCCATTCCTTCCTCCAGCCTTTCTTCAGTGAGACCGCCCCTGAGTGATCTGTTTAATACCTCAACCGCTTCTCCACCTCCTCCTAATCCCCCTTACCTGGCACTCCCTGCCCCCATTCCCAGCACTTTTTTTTTTTTTTTAACGCCTCCAGCACCTGATCTTCCTAGGTGGTCTCCCATCCAAGTACTAACCAAGTCCGATCCTGCTTAGCTTCCAAGATCAGACAAGATCAGGCGTGTTCAGGGATGCATGGCTGTAGACTCGAGAGCCCTTATAACGTTTCACTCAGTACACTACATAATTTACTTATTTATTATGACTTGTCACTTGCTGTTTCTCTACTTTCTCTCCCCCGGCTAGCCTGTAGGCTTAATGAGGCCAGGGGTCTGATACAGAATAGGGCCATGCACAGTAGGTGTTCAATAAATATTCGGTGAATGAATGAATGATACTAAGATGTGGGTCCTGACAGGTCGAGAAATCATGCCAATGTGTGTCTTCAATTCTGAATCGAGTCCAGTCAGAGTGGACGGGAGCGTGGAGAGTGGCTAAGGGTGCGTGAACCCAGACCGTCAGACGGTCCACAGCAGATGTAGGAGCCAGGAGGGACCAAGCCCTTTGGAGGTCAGTTTGCCAGAAAGTGGGTGGAGAATCAGAAAACAGAACGTAGAAGCCACATCTTATTCTGAGATGACTGTCGATCACTCAACAGGAACTCAGGAAAACCCCCCAAAGCCTTCCAGTGATGCTGGCTCTGGGACGTGAGGCAAGCCTCTGACTCAGTTTCCTCTTTTGCAAGTGAGTGTTGGTTATGAAGATCAAAAAATGGTTAGGATTCAATGACAGCAAGGAGCCAAAATGGAGTCACTTGGACAAAGAAATATTTATTGGAAAGTTGTAGAGTAGCTCTGGAATTAAAGAAGAGATAAGCCCCGCCCTGGGTCTCAGGAGGGTGTGCCGAGATAGACCCTTGGCTGTGGGACTCATGATAGATGATCACCAGCTAACTGGGCATGTGCCCACCCTCTGCTCAAGAGTCTGGCTCATGGGCAAAATCTTTCACTGGTTTGCTTGGGTGACATCCCGAAGGCTGATCAGTCGAGACCTAGTCTTCGAGTCCCTACTGTGCTCCAGGCTATGTTCTAGGACCCGGGGATGCAGCTGTGAACAAGACAGACAAACTCTCACCTGAGGAGCCTCATGACGGGGAAGGCAGGCCGTAATCACATAAACGAGTAAGGGACTCTTAGGTCCTGACCAGCGCTTTGAGGAAAATAAAATAGGATCGATCAGGAAAAGTTTCCTGGAGGAGGTGGCATTTGTGTTGGACCTCGTAGGATTTCCATGGGGAGAGATGGAAGGAGGAATACATTGGACCTGAGAAATAGAATAAATGCACCAAAGACAAAAAGTACAGGGCACATCCTGGAAATGGAGATAAGCCAAGGAGGAGTACGGCAAAGAAGCAGGAGGAGAATGTTGGTGTCACACCATGGAGAAGTCCCAGGAGCTCTCAGTGCAGGTGGATGGGGACCATGGCATCAGTTCACATGAAGGGGATCTCTCTTTCTCATTCCTTCAGGAACCTGCCTTCCCTGCCTGCTGGAATTACACTGTAGAATTACAGTTCCCGTAGTAATTCCCGAAGGAGGGGGGCTGCTCTAGAGGAAGGAGGAAGGAGCGTAGAACAGAGCAGAAAAAGAGAGATCCGCCATCATCAAATCCATGCATTTGTTCAACCATGAATACGGACTGAGCAGCTACTCTGTGCCAGACCTGTGCCTGACACAGACCCACGGAATCTTGGGCTACAGACTATTCCCTCCAATGCCCGCTTCTCACTAATAGACTCAACTATTCTTTACTTGCCTTCAGTTGTTTCAGTTCTTCAAGTTCAAATTCCTAAAAGAAGTGATTGTCTCGTGTTACGAGTCCAATTACATTACAGGCCGTGAGTTCTGTCCAATCAGGGCCCACTGTAGGACACAAAACAGCTGACAGTGGTGCCCTCAAGTAGGGTGGTTTCCATACAAACGGAAGTTGAGTGGGGCGGTCTCCATGTCAACATAACCACTTATAGTCATAAGTAAGGATCATTACAGCAGGTCGGCCTTATGCCTTTACTTAAGCCAATGCATCATTCCCAACTGGTACCCAGAGTAATCCTCATGGTACTGGCTACAGTCCTGGGCCACAGCTGTAGGTTCAGTCCCATGGGCTGAGGGAACTCTCTCAACTCAGACGGTGACAGTGATAGGGATACAAATTATTACTGACAAATTTTTGCCTCTGCATTTGCAATAAACCATTTGAATACCGTTAAACGATGTGTACTTTGAAAAGGTCCCCATTCCCCGTTGCAGAGGATGAGAGGCACAATTAGCTACTGACTAATGATCTCTGAGGAGGAGGCATAATGGGACAAAGTGGGGAAACAGAAAATTCACATGTTGCTGTGCCCGCCTTACTGAAGAACAATTTGGTAATAGATATTAAACATTAAAAGGTCCAATCCCTTTGATCCAGAAATTCTAGGAATTTCCTAAGGACGTAATTAGAGATGTACGTGAAAATGTTTCCCGAAAGTGGTTCAGCATTGATATGATCCTGAAAAATTAGAAGCAACCTAAATGTCCAACAATTGGGGATCGGTTGGTTAAATTATGGTCCATCCATACGATAGATTCAATACAGTCCAAAAAGTTACATAGCAGTATATTAAATGATGTGGGGGAAATGTAGGGTATGAGAAAAGCAAGCCGTAAAACATTATGAACAACATACCATTTTTGTAAGGTAAATTTTAGAAATCTCTGGGTAGCGTGGAAGAATAGTGGAGTGGACAGGGGCTTTGAGGGCAGACAGACGTGAGTTCAATTCCCAGGTCCACCACTTACCAACTTGAATGCTGTAAAGCCTCAGTGTTCTCATCTGTGAAATGGGGCTAGGATAGTTCCTGGACAACACCTAGTGCCTGGTACTCATTAAATAGATATTTCCAACTAAACAGTGGACAATAGTGTGCATTCAATTGCACACTTTTGGATGCATTCAATTCTTTCTGTATTGGGCAGGTATTGCTTTTATAATTAGGAACAAAATCATTAACATAAAAATGAGAGGCAGAGAGGAACCCTGCGAATATTATTCAATGTAAGAAATGTCATCAGGACAGAAGGAATGTCAACTGTGTGTTAATTTGCCATCTCTGCTACTCTCAGAGTCGTCTGTTTTGAATCATTTTGTGGCATTTCTGTTCCTCTTTCTTAAGGATTTGTTTCGAGAATTTAAAAAAGGAAAGAAAAGAAAGAGAAACCCCCAAACTTCAAGCCATACGGGTGAGTGCAATTTGCGGAAAATATTTCCAAAATATTGAGGCCAGTACAGGCTATGTTTTAAACTTCTGATATCTAAGCAAATATCTAAATTATGCTTGTAAACCACATGAAGTTCCTCTGCTTGGTAACACCTTGTCTGTTGGAGGTAATTTAGAGAGAAGTTTCCAAGGACGTCCATTGGCTTTGCCTGTTCAGCATCCTCCACCATCCCGTACTGCCCACCATCATTGTCTGGCATCAGAATCTGGACAGTTCTCTGAGAAAATGCTCCTTCCCCTTGATCTTTGTGGACTCGCCCAAGTTTTGATTTTAAAGGTAGGCGTGATCCGGTCGTGACTAATAAGAGTTTCGTGCTCTTCTGGCCATTGGGATTGGCTCAAAGATGGGCATATGACCTAAGCTGGGCCAATCAGAACCAAAGAATCTTAGTCCTAGGATTTTTGCTGGGACTATTAGTCAATAAGTGCTTTCTTTCGACTGGGATGCTAAGCTGGTAGAATGTAAGGCTGAAACTGCCAGGAACAGCTTAAACATCGTTTAGAGAAAGCCTGCTTGAGAATGGAGCGTACACAAAGGAAGAAAAGCCTGAAAATGGACAAAGTCAGATTTTTTTTTTGCTGACATCCTTTAAGCACAGGGATTCAGCCATGACTCAAGCTCGCAAACATTCCTTTCTGTTTAAGCGAATTTGAGTTGGTTTTCTGTTGCTTGCAATTGAAAAAGACCTGACTGCTTGCTACAGAAGATCAGTCTGAAGAGGCAGATACATTCACTTCATTCTAAGTTCTAAGAGTCTACAGTGTTTATGGTATTTCAGGTGCTAATGACTCCTTCAGTGTTTCTTAAGTAGAGTTCCCAGGACTGGCTGTACAGAACACCTAAGAGCTTTTTGTAATTAGCTCATTAAAGGAACCCTGACAAAGTGGTTGTCAACTTGCTTGAAAAAACAGTTGTCTTAAGTAGGCTAAGCCTTTCCCCTGCTACCTCGCCTGCAAGATAAGGCTTCTCAAAGCATTTCTCAGAGTTAGGACACATATAGGCCCGCATTCGACCCCTGGCCCAATTAATAGAATTCTCGCTGTAATATTTAACTTTTTATTTATAATCCTTTCACACTAACAAACAGTAACACCAACGAAACATTGCAGAGAGGTTGTGTTTTCTGTAGAGAGTGATCAGCCACTGTTATGCATTATAACATACTCTGCAGATAATGGTGAGGATAATTATATTTCATTATTTCACACCATTTCCACGCCCTTTGTTGTGTTTATCAAGCTACAGATTGCCTTGAAATGTTGAGCTCCTGGGTACTTGTTCCTTTTCCCTTGTCAAAATTCTTAAAGGGCCATCAACAATCTAAGAGGTTGACTCACATCGAAACAAGTCTTTATTGAATTCCCAATGTTTACAGGACAGGGTCAGGTCTGGAGGGGAAATGGAAAGTTGAGGAACTCTAATCTCGGCCTCCAGGGGGTCCCCACTACCTGGTTGGGGAGATAGGAATGTGGTTTAGTGTAGAGGGCCCTGTCTACCTGGGTTCAAATCCTGGTTCTGCTACTTCCTAGCTATGTCCTTGGGCAAGTTGCCAAATGGGCATATCATGATGATTAAATGAGTTAGCACATATAAACTTCATAGAACCATGCCTAGCAGTCAAAAAAAAAAAGAAAAAAGAAAAAAGAAAAGAAAAGAAAAAAAAAGGTCACAGTTTTCTTTCTTTTTTATTTTTTGTCTTCATAGATCTCTTGCATAAGGTTTGGTTTTGATGTTTTCCTAATAATGCTCAGGTATTCTTGGGATTGAAAATCAGCATGTTTGGTGATAGTCAGTCACATATACCCCTCAAAAAGCCCTTCGGAAATTGCCACAGTGGTCATCCATGGTCCATCTTGCAATACGGTACGTTCCATCCAGCCAGTTTAGCTCACATTGTTCTTTGGTTGAGAACCAGATGAAGCAATTTCCTTGTATGTAGGGGTCAGATTGTATGAGAAATGGTGGTCTCTAAACACTTTAAAAACGTTTATAAACACTGGACTCCCACTCAGGGCAGCCAAGGGCCACACATGAGAAGAGGCTGGTGATTGCTGAGCCTGACAAGGCATCGGCCAACCCCAGGTCCCACCCAAAACTGTGGACATGCACACATCCCATGGGATGGGAACTTATATACCTATATACCTATACTTATTACATTTTCCTTCTCTCTCCACAAGCATATGTGGCTGAATCCATGTACATTAAAAGCCTGTAGGAGGCAATTTCTCTATATTTAATTTGCTTAATAGTAAGACAGTTCATAAATGTTAGACATCAAGGCCAAATCTAGCACCTGGGGTTCCCAGCCCACTTTCACCTTGGAATCCCTTATTGGAAAAAGCGTGAGATCCGGGGTTCAAAGCCTGAGACTTGCCTTCAAAGCCTGGATCTACAGTTTACCAAGGAGTGACCTTAGGCCGCTCACTTTATGTTCCTCAGCTTCTGTCTCTGCCTATGAAAATGAGGATGTCACAAATACAAACCACCCACAGTTACTGAGAATGAAGATAAAGAGTGCATTCATGTATTAATCACCAACTCCACAAATGTAGCAGGATTTAGTGATGATGAGTAAGTCAGTTCCTGACCGCAGGAAGCACCAACCCACGTGGGGAAATACAGTAGTAGCAAATATATAATGATACTATGATGTGTCAAGTGTGATCGTGATTATTTTCTAGTACCTGCCAACACTCCAGTCTTTCTGTAGCTCCAAATGAAATGATCTGTTTTGTTTTGACAGTTAGTTAATGACGTTTGGGTGGCTTCTGTTTTGTGTTTTGGAAGGGAAACACGATTTGGGGTATATACTTGTACATCCCGAATATCCATATCCTTGCTAGCCGTGATGTTGGGAGGATCGGCCAATACAATCAGCCTTTTTTGGTTCGGGGAAATAATTTTGAATTACTGCTCATGATCAAATTAGACAGATTTGTTTCCCACTAGTAAACAGTCCCTAATAGTTATTGAGTGTATGCTGTGCATATTTTGTATTGAAAAGCAATACAGCTTGGCATCCAATGGGTTTCACTATTTACTAGCTGTGTGGTTTGTGGCAAGTTATTCAGCCTGTGTAAGCCTCGATGTCGTCTCTGTGAAATGGGGCAGTAATAGTACCTACCTCACAGTGTCAGCGTGAGGATGCAGTGAGATGGCCCGATGCTGTTGAAGTGTATGGAAATGGCAGTTAGCACCACGGGCTTCATGGGAAAAAGCCTGGGCATGAGAGAGATTCTGTGCTGGAATGACCTTTGTGACCACTGCAGGGTTCTCCAGGAGGCTCATGGTGTTAAATTTGTGAGAGATTAGGTTCTCACATCAGCATGTAAGGCAAAAATGATGATAGTCAAACTGACTTGGCCAGTTTCCTGCCCATAGAGTATATATGGTATTGGGTATAGACTAGACTGGTCAGGCTTGAGAACCACTGAGTCAGAACATAGGAAGAAATAAAAGGAATATTTATCTACAGCTATCTGGGCATTCAAACCATGTGTCTCTAGGGAAGGTGGTCTCAACTGGGTATGGCTTTGCTCTCCCAAGGGACACTGGCAATCTCTAGAGATTTTTTGGTTGTCATAACTAGGGTTGAGTACGCTATTGGCTTCTAGTGGGTAGAAGCCAGGGATGCTGCTAAACAGAACAATGCACAGGACAGTTCCCAACAACAAAGAATTGCCTAGCCTAAAATGCCAATAGTGCTGAGGCAGAGAAACGCTGCTCCAAAGTAACGATCAAATCCACACCTAGAAAGGACAGGTGAGTGGAGTCTGCTAGGATGTTTCTGCTTGTCACGGGGTTTAATGAGATGCCAAATGTGAGAGCCCTTAGTGTAGGACCTGGCACGTAATAGGTGCTTAATAAACTTTTAGGTTTAAATTTAAATTTAAATTTTGTTCAATGGGGCCCACCACATACACTCTGTTTTTGAGATGTGGTGGTGAAGAACTCGGCCACCTGCTTCCTGTCTTTCCAAGCTGGCACTTCCTGTTTTGCCTTGCGAATCAGTGATGGGTCTCATGGCGGTATCTTCTATGAGGGGGAGGTTCTGAAACCAGCTGTGATTCTGCTATATCACTACTACCAAAAACTTTGTAATTTGGATTCAGAATTACTGACCTCTTAACTCTACATGGAAAGCTTTCTCATGCAGCCACATGCTTTTAAAAAGGAGCTTTCACAAACACAAACTCCATTTTGCCCCTAAACAGGCAGAGTCTGAAATAGGAGCCCATGAACCCAAAGCAAAGGAGGAAGAGGGTTGTTATCACAACCTAGGAAACTCTCAAGGACCACAAAAGCAAGAAAATTGTTTTTAAACGAAAGAAATATTTCCATTTTATTTCAACCCCTAATGTATCTCATAACTCTAATATCATTCCTTGTCTATCTGAAATATTAGAATCCAAAATAATTCTTAAGTCATTTGGACTCTATTCAAATGTGAATTCATCTCTAATCATCCCTCACCTTATTTTTGCAATAAAGACTAATATTGAAAGTTAAGAGTCTATTTGTGGATTTTTTTTTCACTTTAAGATGCTTTTTTTTATTATTATTATTTTGGTCACTGTTGCTTTCTTCCCCATTTTGACTTATTCATCAGTGTTTTAAAGATCCTAAACTTGTCTTTTTCTATATTTTTGTTTCCCTTTATCATGAACAGAAAGCAGACTAAATAATGATGAATATGATTAATATTCAGACTTAGTAAGTCTTATGAAAAGGTCTTTTAATTCCAAGGGAAGGAGGATGTGTTGTTTCAGTAGCATACGGTGTCGTAGTGACAGAGTTGAATGTCGGGGAACTGGATGGGGGTAAATGGCATGTTCTGGCCATACTGACCCTGAGAGGGAGTCACACCTATGGTATCCTATTCCAATGTGTCCAGAAAAGGAAGGGAAATATCCCCCAAAAGTGTGTTTTTGTGTCACGTCTGCCTTGGAAGGTTTCTTGAATGGAAATGCTGACTTGGTGTGTCTGTGAAATGGAGCAAGACACATTATGCTTGAATGTGCAGCGCCTTCTGCTTAATGTTCTCTTTTTGCCCAGGACACCTCCGTTAGAGGAGAAAACCATGCTAGGATCCAGGAATGGCAAACACACAGCCATTCCAGCACTCTTTACCCCACTGCCTGTGGCAGACATTACCAATCGATCACAGCATCCGTGCATACAGCCACTACCAATCGATTGCAGAGTAGACATGCAAGATACAAAAGATTTTCTTCCTCTACTAGGTGAAAAAGAAGGGTACACTTAGAAGAGTATTAGAGTGTCACCACCGCTGTATTCTTTTCCAGAAACCTCTTCGAGTGCTCCATATCTCATTTACCCAAAGGTTTGGAAGAGAAGAGAGAAAGCTTTGCTTTCTACATAGCAGTTTGGTTTGAAAATGTCTCCTCTCCATGTGTAGAAACAATCAGATTGAATGAATCCACCTTCTTTCTTGCTAGAACTCAAGTCTCTAGATTTTAATCAAGGTGCAGATTTAGTTTTATTTGCAATTTTCCTCTTAAAACCATATAAATTTCTCCCTTTCCCTCCCCTGCCTCCTCCCACCTCGAATTCCTGGTATTACTAC
>NW_006433949.1:3091281-3092409 GCF_000325575.1 Pteropus alecto | reverse complement strand
TCATAAGTCCCTGATGCTACTTTATCTATGAGGCCTCAGTCTGAGTTGAGGTTTTAGAAACAATCTAGAACCAAAATTAATTCTGCCATTTTATAATTTGTCCAGTCAGGTACAAAAGAAGAAAAAAGAAAAAAGGGAAAAAAAAGTATATGGTTTTCAAGTACTTTCTACACTTGAGACTAAAAATGGCAGTTTTTTATTTTCTTCAAGCAAATGCAATCCTCTGGGTACTTACTGTAAGAGGATTTTAGTCATTGGAGACATTTTAAAAAAGATCTCAAGTGAGAATCTTTCTTAAGATTTTTTTTTCAAAAGGATATTTACTTTGGAAAATGCTACATTTAGAAACATTGTGCCCACAAGTTTGACTGTTTTTTCAGGGGTAGAGGAGGGTGGAGAAGGTTGGAGCCTGTGTGAAGGCAGTTCTATTCACCCACCAGCCAAACAGGATTTTGGAGTTCATTTTCATTCATTTATTTTCATTCATTCATTTATTCAAATACATGTTGAGGGTCTGCCATATACAGAGCGCTATGATAGACAATGGGATTATAGCCAGGAAGAAAACACTTTCTTCGACCTCCCGCCCTTCTTAACTGGGTTTGCCAGAGAATGATGCCCTAATGTCCTAAGGCAGTAGCTCTCCTTGGGCCAGGGGGTTGTTGCCTCCCAGGGGCAATCCAGAGACATTTTTGGTTGTCACAACTGGGGGTTGGTGCTTCTGGCATTTAGTCAGTGGAAAACAGGGATGCTGCTAAATACTCTACGATGCACAGGACAGCCCCCACCCCAAAGAATTATCTGGCCCCAAATGTCAGCAGTATGGAGGCTGAGAAACCCTTCCCTAAGGCGTCCAAGGTTTGTAATGAATTAACTTCTGGTTAATGCTTCTAGTTAAGCTCCATCCCTAGGAGAACTAAGAAAATAGTAGCCCAGCTCATTTTCTGTCAGACTTTCTTTTTTCATGGAACCCTGACTGAGAGAGATCGGTACCATTGCTGTGGAGTGTGGTGGGTGGACTAGCAGCATCACCTGGGCGCTTGTTAGAAATGCAGAATCTCAGGCCCCCCCCCCAGACCTGCTGACAGAACCTGCATTTAACACCATCTCCAAGTGATTCGTGTGCCC
>NW_006433949.1:3083050-3091219 GCF_000325575.1 Pteropus alecto | reverse complement strand
CCCTTGTTTAACCTCACAGATTGCAAGGAACTTGTTAGTTTACAATCCCTTATTTTTCACTTTTTACGCCTATAGCACCTGGTCTTCCTACACACACACACACACACACACACACACACACACACACAATTTGTTGGGTAAGCCACGCGATCTATGGTATTTTTGTTATAGCAGCCCAAACGGACTAAGATAGCTACAAAGGAAAGGCTTCCGTGAAAAATCAGCCTATAAATTGAGAGCTGGATGAGGCACAGGAATCAGCCAGGAGAAGAGCGTTCCTGGCAGGGGGAATAGCATGATCAAAGGCTCAGAGGCAGGAGGGAACTGGTCAATTGGAGGATCCGAAAGAAGATGCTGTGGGTCTAGAGCAGCGGTCCCCAACTTTTTTTGGCACCAGGGACTGGTTTCATGGAAGACAACTTTTCCACGGACTGGGGTGGGGCGTGGCAGGGGGTGGTTTGGGATGATTCAATCGTATTAGGTTTATTGTGCCCTTTATTTCTATTGTTATTACATTGTAATATGTAATGAAATAATTATACAACTCACCATAATGCAGAATCAGATGTGACCAGATGCAGCTGTACAATTGAAACACACCAACTCACTTGCCACTAGAAAGCCTGCCACCAGATGCAACTTGTCTTTTGCCACTCACTGATAGGGTTTTGATGTGAGTCTGCAAGCAACTGATTTATCATGGTCTCTGTGCAGTCAAACCTCTCTGCTAACCTTAACCTGTATTTGCAGCCGCTCCCCAGTGCTAGCATCCCCGCCTCAGCTCCACCTCAGATCATCAGATATTAGACTCTCATAAGGAGCATGCGACCTAATCCCTAGCTCCCATGTGCAGTTTATGATAGCGGTTGTGCTCCTATGAGAATCTGATGCCTGATGATCTGAGGTGGAGCTGAGGCGGTGATGCTAGCGCTGGGGAGCGGCTGCAAATACAGATGAAACTTCACTTTCTGGCCTGCTGCTCACCTCCTGCTGTGCATCCTGGTTCCTAACAGGCCATGGACGGGTATCAGTCCATGGCTCAGGGGTTGGGGACCCCTGGTCTAGAGCCCAGTGAGCGAGGGATAGGCAGGGCTGAGACTAACGAGGAGAGCAGAGCAGGTGGGACTTCTTTTCTAGGAACAAGTAGGGACGGTCCATCGGGCTTGATCCTCAGGCCCTTGTCTGGTGTGGCACAGGTAGGGACGTCATTTGTGGCCACGGAATAGGGTGAGGCTGACTTCTCAGCTCTTTCACATGGTGTCCTAAGCAGCCGAGCCAACTGGTCAGACCGGGGTCGGAATCTCACGAATGATAATTGTCCCAGGTGACCCACATCTGCCGTGAGACAAAGCGAGAACAATGCTGCTAACGCTACTCCCCGACCCCTCTGACTTAAGGCATCGGAGCCATTATGTCGATATATTTTTGTGCAGATTTTGTGGTTTATGACACATTCTGGCAACGTTTAGGTGCAATTTCAATGAGCCAGAATGTAGTACTGTAAACCTAAAACTGGATATCCCTTAAAGCTGTTAGAATCTGGCAGGAGACCTGCTCCCAATTACAAGAACAGTTTCTAACTTCACTGTTCTTGTCCTCGAAACATTGAAAACAAAATCCAACCTTAATGAGGGACTACTAAACACTTTGCATTCTATTAATGTTCTCTCTGGGCTTCGAAGCCCCAGTATAACTTACACGTAAGAAATGACCCCCACTAACTGATTGCCAGGGCAAGGGGTATCCTGGGGTTTTTGTTCCCAGTGCAAAGATGACGACGGAAAGAAAAGCCAGTAAGTCATTCGGTTCTCATCCTCGTCGATTCCAGCAAGCACGGGGCTAGTCTGTCAGGCTGCGTGGGAAATAAGGCTCTCAAGAGAAGTCCTTTTATCACGGAGACATATACACTTGGCTGCCTGACTCCTCATCCTTAGCATATTACTAATCTTACAAACCATCCATTATCCACTCGGTAACTGGCAAACGTGAACTTGGCCAATGTCAGCGCCGAACGATGAGACTCACCTTAGAAGAAGTGAGAGAGAGAGAGAGAGAAAGAGAGAGAAAGTACGAAGATGAGCCAGACGGTTTTCCAACCTGTATGAACATGTTGTATTTCCTAGGCTGGGTACGAAAGCCAAACTCCGTTCCCGTTGTTTGTCTTCTGCTCTGGGCCTGAGTTATGTTTGGTGCAAACAGGTCAGCGCTCTCCTCACTTCCATCGGATGATTGGCGTATTGTTTAGAGACGAGGAGGGATGATCTTGTGCTTTGGAGGAAGTTGGCAAGAAAGTTTAATTCTATAAAAAGCAACGCGCGGTCAGGATACGGTTTCCTATTCTGAGTCAAGGCAGAGCAGAGAGTCAGAAATTCCAACCCAGAGGGTCAGGACGGGCTCCAGGATCTCTTGAATCACATCAGAAACACGTTCCCCCTCCTCCCTTCTCCTCCCTGTTCTTACAACTGGCCAACTGGGATGACACAACACGCACTAACTTTATTCCACATGTGCCTGTTTCTCATTAGGGTCCTGTACCTTATTTTTTCCTGTGCCGTGTCATCTGTCCCAATTCAGGTGAGTGATTCCGTTTCTGTAACAGGGGATTCTGTTCACACTCTTGGCCGGACTTGAAAAAAAAAAAAAATGTGGTCTCGAACTTTTTCTGAAGGTGAGAAACTTTATGTGTTTTTTAACCTTGGAAACTTTGTGTCTTTTTTTAACCCCCCCATTTTGAAGCACTCTACCCAATAGGAACCAAAGGAAAAGTGAACGTGGGAGTCAATCAATGGAATGGTTTTGGTCACCCAACACCCAACGACTATTTCTAAGGTCTTTTGTTTTCTCCCCTACCAGACTGATACGTTTTCATTTTTAAACTGAATTCACCAGATGTTTCGGTGGTGTATAAACCCAGTTTTCTTATCTTCCGAGTGGATGAAATAGGGTTCAAATCACAGCACGTTGCCTCAGCTTCTCCGACCAAGTATTTAATGGTTCTCGAGAATAAGGTAAAGCTTGAGTTCAGTTTTCCTGAGGCCTTGGGGCAATCGGATCCAGGTGTTGGCATTTTCTGGCCTTCAAGGCCTTAGAGCGTTTCTAGGGAAACCCCAGAGTCACGAGTAGGAGTGGATTTCCCCACTGTTACCTTTCTTTATCACTTTTATTTTTCTAGCCGGTATCAGAAACTGTAAAACTGCACCCCCAAATCCCTAGGTAAGGTGAAACATGGGAGGGGCACGCACGCAAGTCAATCGCATCTGGAGAAAAACTGCCATGCAAGTCCCCCTTTGTCTTTGCAACTCCTGGCTCCCCTGAGCTGAAGAGAGATAGGACTGCTTCACGGGTCTCCAGTCCCCCTCTGCCTCCTGTTTTGCTTAGAACAAGCTTCAGCACGCCATGCCACCTCGCCAGGCCTTGAATGGCACAGAGCGCACATTAAACAGATGGAATGCAACATACATGTAAAGAAATAAGAGCTCTGCCAGGAAAGTTGGCAGCAGCCCTGGAATGCTTTAAACAGTGTGTGTGTGTGCGGGGGGGTGGGGGGGAGGTAGAAAGAGTGAGCCCAGAGTCGGCTAGGCTGCCTCATTCTCAAGAGCTGTTTCTTTTACAGCCATGACCTGTTTTGCCAGTCAAAATAAATACGGTGTTAAATGCCCCCTTTTACTGGCTCCTGATACCTTGGCAATGTGGTTCGAAATATGACCTGCTCTCATTGGAAAAATGTCCTTTTAACTGAGTGGAAAGGATGTGCCTTTTCTAGGCAGTAAGTAGGAGGGTCATGGATGATGGAGCCTCCTGAACACAGACACTCAGGACGTAGGAACAGGGCCGGCCACGGAGTCAGGCCGCTTGGTTAGAACTCACTGCCTTTAGGAGGTGCTTTGCACACACAGAGATGCCTTGGTTGCTGGGGACTGACTTTCAAGGCTTCCTATCACTCTGGGCATCAGCTAGGAGCAGTAAAGCGGCAGCCCAGATGCCTGGTTATTTCACAAAGCACCTCAAGACAGCCAGGCCTTTCCTTCAAAGGGAAAAGAGTGATGCTAACCAGGCATGGCCACAGATTCAATGTCAAATCCCTCAGGCCGTTTAGCTTTGTGGGTTCCCCACGGCCACAGGCCACTCCATCACCACATCAGCATCTTGCCACATGTGTGAGATGCTAGATGAATTTGCCCAAAAGAGTCATCACAGCAGCCGTTCATTCATCAAGCATTTTCTCCATACCAGGCACATCAGTATCTTCTGAATCATCCTATTATCTCATGAGGTAGGTATATTACTATTCCTATTTTATCTGTGAAGAAATTGAAGTTCGTAAAAGTTGAGTCACTTGTCCAAGACTGCACAGCTATTAAAAGAGAAGCTGGAATTTGAGCCCGAGTCTGTCCGTTCCTCATAATCAGGTTGTCTGGGCCCCATGCTGGCTTCTACCAAAAACAATTGAAGGCAGGAAACCTGCAGAATCACCTTCCTCATCTTCAGAACTGCCCAGCAGAGGCAAGTTGTCATATTCCTCATTGAAGATGCCACAGGATAGGTTCCTTTTCTGGGGTGGCTGTAGCAAATTATCATAAACCGGGGAGCTTAAAACAACAGAGGTTTATTCTCAGACAGTTCTGGAGGCCTGGAGGCTGAAATCAAGGGCTGTGCTCCCTCCAAAGGATTCTTTCTTGTCTCTTCGGGCTTCTGGTGGTTGCCAGCCTCTTTGGCTTGTGGTTGCCTCACTCCAGGCTCTGCCTCTATCCTCACGTGGCCTTCCCATGTCCAGGCCTTCTCCCCTTGTCTTTTCTTCTCAGAACACTTGTACTGGATTGGGGGCCCACTCTAATCTAGGATAATCTCATCTCGAGATCCTTAACTCGATTACATCTGCAAAGATCATTTTCTCAATAAGGTCCCATTCCGAAGTCCCAGGGATTTGATTCTGGATCTTTCCAGAGGCCGTTTGTCAACCTACCCCATAGGGAGGTGATGAGGTGATTAATCCCATAAGGGTCTTCCCAATTTTGCAGGCCTGCCGGGTTTATTGTAAAATTTAAAAATATTTTTGCCATCTCCTTTCTTCTTTTTATAATGATAAGCGTAATAACACCTGACATTTAACGAATTCTCAGCAAGTTCTGCCACTTAGTCTGGTCGTTTCGTCCTCACAGATACTCTGTGATATAAACACTGTTTTCTCCTCAATGGACAGGGTAGGAAAATAAAATATGAGCAGTGAAGGGCCTTGTCCAAGATCTCGCAGCCAGGAACTGGTAAGGCTAGGACTGGAGCTCCAATATGTCTGACTCTGGAGTTCAAGTTCTGACGCAGGACGCAAAACTGGCTTTTCTTGGAAATTGTGTATTCGGTTGGGAGGCCGTGGTTTGGAAGGAGGTGAAAAGTATGGAGCAATGGGACAATTTGTGCCATGGTTAGCCAAGACTTATTCTTGGGCAGAACATCCAGAGAGGCTGAAAACCAGGCATTTGGGCCGAGAAGGCAATGAACGATTGAGGACCCCTATCTTCTCTCTCACATGGCTGAAATTCCAGCAGAAAAATAGGAAGTTAGAGGCAAATAAAAAAATGCCCATTTTTATTGTCTTCCGGATGTCGGTTCAGTAACATCTGCCAATGGTTATATGCCTATTGCAGGGAAATTTCCACTTTTGTTGTGCAATCATAGGACCCAGGAGACCGAGTAGATCATGAAGGGCAATATCAGAGCTTTGAGGCTGGTTGCGAATGGCCAGTGACTTCTTTCTCGGGTTCCCTGGTGAACAAGATCCAATTTCTTTTTCAGTCAGAGCTGCTGATGCCTAAGCGTTCTTTTGCAAGTTGTTGTCTTATTTGAGCTTCTCAACAGCCCTGTGAAGCCAGATCAATAATGACCTGATCTGATGATTAGGGAGGTCAAGTCACTTGCCCAAATATGCCAACCGGCAAGTGCGAGGGCCTCTCCAGGTTGCCTGAGTCCAGAGTCTAAGTTCTTAGCGACTGCAATACTCTCTCTCCAAACCCAAGTACCAAGAATCCCCACTGTCTCCATGAAGGGAAACATAGATAAAGGAAAGAAGAAGTTCACTATTCATTCATCCATCCATAGGGTGTATCTGTGTCTGTACCATGTGCTCGGAAAGCCAACAAGAAAATCCCTTCCCACCTATGTGTGCATCCGGGTCTTTGCGCGCCAGGCACCTTGCTGGACTCGGAACAGGCAGTCACAGTCTCAGCTTTACAGAGATGGAGAAGACAGGAAAGTGTGTCAATTAATCTAGGATAGCACAATAAATGCTATTATAGAGATATGGAAGGCGAGATCAAGAGAGGAGAGGGAATCAGGGAAGGCTTCCTGGAGGAGAAGACCCTTGAGTTGCGGTTTGAAGTTGGAGGAGGGAGGTGTCAGCCAGAGGAGGAAGGGCTAGCCTGTATTTTAGGGCTCAGGCAGGTGTATACTAATATGGCTATCCCAGGTAAATATTTGACTACCTCCATATTGATTGGTAAATAGCTAGGGCCTGGAACCCACCAAATGGCCCTCTCTCCACTCTCTCCCACCTGGGATTTCATCCGCTTCCCCATAGAGCAGGAACTAAAGGGTTAACACCTGGTACATCAGGAAGCTCCAGGGCTGGGCTCCATTCCAACCCGTCAGTCCTTTCCAGTTGGTGCTGATGCCATACTGGTTGCTACATATTTGATTTTTTTCACTCCTGGGCCAAGGAGCAGTTGAGTAATAAGACATGAAGGTATGGGACCCACGCTGGCAGCCAACGGAGCTGGAAAATAGGGAGCCACAGAAATGCTGGAGGTGAGAATGGAACACTAAGAAGGGACCTCTGGGAAAAGATCTTATGTGACATGTGACAAAGGATAGACTTCATCTTGAGTGTAAAGTGCAGCCACTGGGGGTTTCCTCGGCATGCAATGTCTTATTGAAGTGTGATTATACACAGTGTAATGCATTCTTCTAAAGCCTGCAGTTTGGTGAATTTTGACAAATGTTCACTCACATGTGCCCACTACCCCTGCCTCCGTCTAGAACATTTCCTCCAGAAAGTTCCCTCTGTTTTGTGCACAGGAGGATTTTAAGCAGGGGAGTTACACTTTGCAATTTTCAAGCTCACGTTTGGAAAATTCTTTTGCTCTTTTCTTGAGCTCCTCCTGTGTGCCACGCTCTGTTCCAGACGTAAAGAGGGATAGGTGCATCCTGGTGGGAAGATGCTGTTTGAGGATAGGCAAAAGGCGATCAGAGGTTCGCAGAGCTGGCTTCATGAGCATGCGACCTATAAACATTTTTGAACAAGGGGATCCATGTTTTTATTTTGCACTGAGCCCCACGAACAATGCAGCTGGGCCTGATGGCATGAAGGTAATTAACAAGGAGTCGAGAGAGAGAGAGAGAGGAGGTGGGAGAGAGAAGCTAGACAGGCGAAGGGTGGATGGCACAAGAAGGATCCAGTCCTCCAATGTTCTCTTTCTAAGTTCAGGGTGATGGAAACATTTCATATCAGCCGCCATTCCTACAACGACCCACAGCGCTAGTTAATGTATATGAGCTCAATTAATTACAATGACTAACACATTTGACAAGCCAAATATTAGCTCGCAAGACCTGAGCACACTTATAAGTATTAAGTACAGATACAGACAATTAACAATAAGCTCGCTGGCATTATCATCTTCTAATTAACTGTAAAAAAAAAAAAAAAATCACACCTTAATCCAGAGCAAGATGAAAACAAAAGGAAAGCGAGACCTCTGCTAGCTCTGGAAATGCAGGTGACGGAACAATGAGGAGAGATATGGTTTGGTGGATTTTAATTTGCACTAATGATGAATTAAATCAGCCTCCCTTTGCTGACGTGAAAACCCAAATCGGTGCCTCGGTCCATGTTTCTCCCTGCTGAGGCCAGATGTCCGATCGATGGGAAGAGTTTGGCAGAGGCCTTACAGAGGCAGGGGGAGTGACGTTGGCAATCCCCTGGAAAAATCCATCTCTATCAGCCTCAGAAACGACCTCTGTTCTCATCTCTGGAATTTGGAGCAAAGAGAAGGTGAGTTGAAAGGAATCCAATTATCTCTTGGCGATTGGTTCTTCTTCCTGAAAGGAATTCTGAAGTTGAACAGTTCAGTTGAAAACGCCCAAATAAATACCTGGGCTGCGATGATATCGCCAGTA
>NW_006433949.1:3069620-3082995 GCF_000325575.1 Pteropus alecto | reverse complement strand
ACACGATGAGAAAGAAGCTTTTGCAATTAGTTTAAAAACTTGGCCCTAAAATTCTCTGTTTTGGTCTAAATTATGTGGCTGTGCTGCATGGAGCTTCCCAGTTCCCTGGAAGATGCAGAAGCCCTGTCTCCCTCGCGTTAAAGTCCTGTCACCTTTGGTGGCCTTGTAACTTACTGCAAATCACGCGGGAGCCTTAATAGCTTCCCTCTCGCTCACTTTCTTTCTAGCTCCTGATCAGCCCCTGCAGGGGACCCCACGGTGCCCACCTTGATAATAATCATGGCTACTATTATTTTGTCCTAACGACATGCAGGCTCTGTGATAAGCGCTTCGCCTGCATTATCTGGTTTAATCCTCCCAATAGGAAATGGTGTTGGCTCTACCCTCAGAATGTATTCAGAATTCACTTCTTACCACCTCCATGCTACCACCCCGGTCCAAGCCCCCGTCTTCTGCCACCTGGATTATTGCAGTATGCTCCTAATAGGCCTCCCTGCTGCTGCCCTTGTCTGTCTATGGTCTATTTTCAACACAGCAGATTGAATGATGCTTTTGAAATACAAGTCAGCTCAGGTCAAAAACCTATGAGGGCTCCTTATCCCTCGCAGAGTAAAACCCAAAGTCCTCACTGTGGCCCACAAAATCAGCTTCTCCTGTTCTTCACGTGCATGCTGGTCCAGGCACACCCGTCTCCTTGCCTTTCTGTGAATATGGCAGGGCGTTCTGGCCTCAGGGCCTTGGCAATACCTGTTTCTCTTCCTCCCAGATAGCCACATGACGTACCTTTTTCTTCTTTGTTCAAATGTCCCCTTCTTCGTGGAGCTTATGCTGATCTCATCATTTAAAATGCAGCCCTTCCCTCAGCCCTCCCGTTCTGTTTTTCTTTCCCTCATAAAACTTATTACTGGCTAACTACCTTATAATTACTTATTATGTTTATTATTTATTGTCCATCTCTCCCCACAAGGGAAGAGATTCTTGGATTCTAGTCTGTTTTAGCCAGTGCTGATAAACAGTATGTATTGCCCAGTAGATATATAATAAACGTTTGTTGAATGAATAAATGATCCATGGAGGATGTCCTATAATCAGCCCCATATCACAGAGGAGGAAACTGAGGGAGTCAGAAGGGTTAAGCAGCTTTCCCAAAGCAAGTTAATTAATAGCCAAACTGGGACTTGAACTCAGGTCCTACTGACCCAAAGGAATTTAATTGCTTTGTTTTATTGATTGCAAGGTATCCCACCTTAAGACAGGCTGGTTATTCAGCAAAAGCCCACCTAGAAGAATCTGTTTTGGCGCTTTGACAATTCAGGGTCAGTGGATTAGTGTCATTATGCTTAGGAATAGTCATAACTTGCTTAAGAATAGTCAGAATTGTTCAATTTCCACAAATGTAACAGAAAGTGAAACTTACATGAGAAATCCCTGATGAATCATTTGATTAATGTATTTTGAATAACAGTTCCCCAATTGCTCGTGTAATAGCAATATTTGGAATATTCTTGAAGAAGTGAGATCTGAGCAGATGGTTTTTTAAGTCTAGATAAGGTAATTACATAGTAATTATCTTATCTACGTACTTAACTGCCTAGACTCGGGAGATGTAATAGAGAAACTCAGGAGAAGTTTTTCCCACTTTCCTCCATGGTCAGGAGACTAGCCTTTGGGGGTTTTAAAAGCAAATCTTGATTAGCTTAAACATATAACCCCACAATTCTACTCCTTTTTCAAAAGAATTGAAAACAGGTATTCGAACAAAAACATGTGCAGGAAGGTTCGTAGCTACCTTGTTCATAATATCTAAAAAATATCCCAAATATCCATTAACTGGTGAATGGATAATCCATATAATGGAATATTATTTGGCCATCAAAAGGAATAAAATACTGATAAATGCTACAACATGGATGAACCTTGAAAACATTACGTTAGCAAAAGAAGCCAATCACAGAAGGTCATATATGGTATGGTTCCATTTCCATGAAATGTCTAGAAGAGGCAAATCCATAGAGACAGAAAGCAGATTAATAGTTTCTAGGCACCTGGGAGAAGAAAGAATGGGTATGGGGTTTCTTTTAAAGTAATGGAAAGTTCTGGAACCACATAGTGCTGTCGTTTGCTTACCACTGAATGTTGACCCAATGCCGCTGAATTGTATACTTTACAATGGTTAGAATGGTACATTTTATGCTGCATCTAATTTAACATAATTTTTTTTAAAAGCAAATATTTAAAGTCTGGCCTTGGCCAAAAAGATGTTTTGATTTGGTTCTGATTTGGTAGGCAGGTAGCTAAGGATGAAGTGAAGTCCCTTTGTGACAATATAAACTAGAAAGAGCTATGCCCATTGGATTAGGCTGTGTAACAGACATAAGCACTGTGGCATTGAGCCTTGATATTCCATATCCTCAGCAATAGTAGCAAGCCTAGCACAGTGCTATTCACCCATGCCAGGAAGCCAATTCTTTATTTCCTTTTTCATTACCAAAACCTGTTGTAAAAAAAAATAATATAGAAGGGATGTTTCCCTTCTTACCCTGGGTGGGTTTAGCCACCACCATCTACAACTCAGTGTGTATCCTTTCAAACCCTTCTCTACCCACGTACAAACATCTACATATAAATATGCACATCGTTATTGGAAGTTGTTTTTTTGTTTTTTTTTACAAAAATGAACTCATACTATGTATAGTAGTCTGTAACTTGCTTTTTTTCACTCAAGACCTTAGCACAAAAAATCTTTTCATATGAATACCTACAGATTTACCTCTTTCTTCTTAGTGGCCGCAGGGCATGGATGCATCATCATTTATTTAACCGGTTTCCTCTTGTTGGACAATTATTTTGTCTCCAATTTTTCACCATCACAAAGCAGGTTGCAAAGAACATCCTGTTCATATATTCTGGCACACTCATCGGAGTTTTTCTGTGGGGGAGATCCCTAGAAGTGAAATTACTGGGTTGAAGTCAAATCCTTTCTGTTTTTGTGACTTTTTAAGAGCATGTCAACTTGAGACACAATGTATACTGTCTCTGGCCTTAGGAACAAAAACGCTAGAACTTAGAACTTGCCATGTTCAGGCTTTGCTTAGCTCAGGGTTCCACCCTGCATCTTGCAACTGTAGCTATTTTCATTCATTTTATAGGCTCACTGTCTCCAGATTGACTCCAGCAGAGGGAAAAGAAATCAGGTCCTTCTGTGCCATTCTTCAAACATTTAGAGGAAATTGATTTTCCACATGGGCAGTAGCCAAGTGAGGGATGCGCCCGCACAGAAGTCCCTACGACAGGCTATCACTACTAGCATTTGCGACAATTAGACTCAACCCAACTTGAGATATTTTATTAGTGAGTGTAATTCCTCATCAGGCTAATATTGCAGATTGCCAAAAGCAGCAGCAATTCTAAAATAGGATTTCCTTCATAATCCCTTGTAAAGGGAAGAACTTGTGGAGATTTGAAGTGTCTGGAGAAAGAAAGCTTTTATTCTCCCGAGCAAGGACAAAAGGCAGTTGGTCCAGGAAGGTGATAGCTTGCCTTTTCTTTCTGCTCTTACCTTTCTAAGATGTTTTCTCATGGTATCAGCTGGGATGCTCTCACCTGCAAAGTACAGAAACGCAGTCTCAAACTGTCTTCGATAATACGGTAATGTCATGTACCTCTTAAACCTGGAAGTCCCAAGGAGAGGCATGTTTAGGGCTGGTTGACTCAGTATCGCAATTGTGTCACTGGAAATCCAAGTTCTTTCCCAAAGTGGTGAAGAGCGCTGGCTCTGGAGCCAAACTGTTTGATAGTGAATCTCCAGTCCACCTCTTACTAGCTGTGTGACCTTGGACAAATTACTTAACCTCTCTGAGCCTCAGTTTCCTCCTCTGTGAAAAACAGGATAATAAATGGTACACCAACTTATAGGGTTGTTGTATGTGCTAAAGCAAGGGTGGGTAAACCTTCTCTATACAGGGCCAGATAGTAAATATATTAGGCTTCGCTCTTGGCAAAGCAGCTGGCAGTCTCTGTCCAACTACCAAACTCTACTGTCACAGCACAAAAGTGGCCGTAGACCATAAATAGGTACATGAGTGGGCATGGCTGTGTTCTCATAAAATTTTATTTATGGACACTGAAAGTTGAATTTCATGTAATTTTCATGTGTCGTAAAATATTATTATCCTTTTTTTTTTTTAATCCGGCCATTTAAAAATGTAAAAGCCATTCTTAGTTCATAGGCCACCAAAAAAGGTGGGGCCACTCCTTTGAGCTAAAGCATATAATACATTTAGAATAGCACTTGGCAACCTCTAAATGCTCAATAAATGTTTTCTGCTATTATCGTCGGTGGTGGCCGTGGTGTTTTTACCGTCCACCATCGTCCTCTCTCGGCTCTCTGTCTCTCAGTGTTGGCTTCATCTCCCAGTCTGATAGCAAGGTGGCTGCCACAATTCAAGGTAGGGTACCCAAGAGGAAAAAGAAAGAATATCTCTTTCTGTGATACTTTGTTAGGCATAAGGAGAGATATTTCCCCATCTATCTTATGCATCCCCACATGTCTCAGTGGCCAGAATGGGGTCACATGCCCCCAGCTGAACCAAGGAGAGGGATTATCCTTTGAACAATCCCGTCCACCCCTGGAGCTGGGGGGCGGAGTCAGTCTGCCCTAAGTCACATGCTGAATGGAGAACTGGATGAATGCCCAACCTTACAAGGGCTTGTTTGACCAGGGAAGTAGAGCGTAGGTACCGGGTGGGCAACCAGCAAAGCCTACCCCTACTCCTTCAAATCCCTTGAATTTATCACAAGCGGAAGACCTGCAAATCCAGTTTATATATATCGTCTTATAACAAGAGCCAGCCTGTTAAAGATTTGGGCTGGAGAACATCGGCTCCGCTGACCTTTAAGTCCTTTTAAACAGCCGCCATGGTCATAACTCATTGGATCGTTAGAATTCCAAACAACTTCATGGCACTTTTGAGTTTATTACACACGCTCCCCATCTGATCCCTCATTTGACCTTCACAGTTCCCTGAGGCAAGCACTATCATCCTTATTCTACAGAAAAGAGGAGAAGGGACATGTCCAAGGGCACGTAGTTAAGCCCTGAAGCTGGACCTTGAACCTTGGTTTCTGGCCTCCAGATTCCCGGCCCTTTTCCACCCTACCTCCTGATTGCAGTGGCAGCCACTGCTTGGGAAGGGTTGGTGACCAAGAAGGTATAGATAACAAAGCAACCAAGGGGATTTTGCTAAGAATCAACACAACTCTAAAACCTGTGTTTTGAGTGAAGACGTTTAGGTAGAATTCAGGATTTTTTTCTAGAATATCCAAAACTTTCATATATTATGAAATCTCAGGAAATGATAAATTAATAGCAATAATTATTCTGATGGAATATAGACATGCCTTTTTTCCAGTCTCAAAAAGCAAACGTAATTGTCCATGCATCTCTTTATATTTAAGTCATGATCGTACGTGCGCCTCCTTACATTCAAGTCCTATTTTTGGCTTACTGACCTGCAAGATGAGAAAAGAAAATCACCCCAAACAAAAGAAATTTGAATGCATAAACTGAGTGTACCCAAGTGAAGGAATATTATGCCATCATTAGCTTCAATGCTTATGAAAAAATTTAATGCCTCGAGAACATTCTAAAGATACAGCGTTAAGGGATAAAAGTAGGGCACACAATTATATACAGAGACGCTGTCAACTCTGTATTAAAGACGATAGAAGAGATTGGCAGTAAAAAAACCAAAGCATTAACCGAGTTGCCTCTGGGTAGTAAGGTCAGTGGTTTTTTTCCCCCAGCTTTATATATTTTTTTCTACACTTTTTCTAGGCTTTCTACAACACTCATTTTTTATGATCAAAGAAAAACATAAAGTAGAAGTCAGAGGAAGACTAGGTAGTTTTGCAGGCTAAGGTTTCTTATTATATAGACAGATCCTGGCAATAAAGGACTAAGTGAGGCAAACCAGGGCCATTTGCAGAGGGAAAGGATGAAAACCGCATCTTGAAGGATGCTCCTCCTCCCGAGGTGGCTGTGTAGCCTCAGCACAGCTGGCTGACAAGGAGAATATGGACAGGGTCCTCCAGGAAATGTAATTGGAAATTCACAAGCTGTGTGGCTTTGAGCAAATTAACCACACCAACCTTCACTTTTTTCGTATGTTACATGAGGATAATAATGCCTAGTACACAGGGTTGAAATTCTTTCAATCGTAAGGCAAATTTTTATTGACTGCCTACTGTCCGAGGGCTGGAGATGCAGCAGTGATCAAAGATACAAGGTCTCTCCAGCATGTTCATTCTAGTGAAGGGTTAGGGCAGAGAGTTGAGTTGTTAATTGGGGGAACAGCAAGTGCAAAGGTCCTGGGGCAAGCAAAAGCTTGGCACTTTATACGGGAGAGGGGTCTTATGTGTCTGGAGCTTAGCGAGTAGGTGGAGATTGAGAGCAGATGCAGAAAAGTAGGCCTGGGCCAAGCCTTGCAACCCAGGACAAGAAACTTTGATTTTATTCTAAGTATAATGGGAAGCCACTTAAGGGTTTTTAGCCACAGACTAGCATGATCTGATTTAGAGTTTACGTCTGAAAAAGGCCACTTTGCTGCCATGTAGAGAATGGATTGTAGGATTGTGTGAGACGATCAATACACGAAAGCACTTAACATTGGGTCTGGCACAAAGTAAGTGTCTTAATAAGTGGTAACTGGTTTTCATTATTATCATCATTATCCTTATTATTATTACTAATCTTTTGTCTGCCTAGAGCTGGCTCACGATTCCTGGACATTTGGTTTCATGCGATATTAATGAAGCATCCTGATGAGCCGGTGAATTTTTCCAATTTGTTTTCCAGGTGTTTTCACATCCTCAGAGAGGTGATGGTTAAAAGCTGCTGATACCTGCAGCCGAAGGAAACAAGGGACACATTCCTGAATCTAGTATTCTTTCATCCTTCGAAGGTGAGCTCTGGTTATCGCGTAGCTCAGAGGAGACCCTGGATTTTGATTATAGGTTTCAATCTCCACCAAAGTACTGGCTGAGCACAGGCCCCCCGTTGTGAAATCGAGCATACTTGGGTATATTTAAAATTACCTCTCCTCCTACCAACTCCTCCTTCCTTGAGACTCTGCTCAGAGATGACTCTTTGGGAAGTCTCCTGTGACCTCAGGTTGCACCCACACCCAGACCGTGTTCTCTTGGAGTTCAGGCAGAGCCACAGCGTAACTTACTCCCTTGATTAAGGTGAATTTCTTCACCTCTACTCTAAATTCCCAGAGCTGCGCTCGTTAATACAATAACCACCAGCCACGTGTGGCTATTTCTATCTACATCAAAATTAATGCAAATTAAATAAAATTTAAAATCCATTTCCTCAGTTATGTTTCAAGTCCTCAGTAGCCAGTGTAGGTATGGAATATTTCTATCATTGCAGAAAATTCTAGTGGACAGAACTGCCCACAGGATGGGGGGAGGGGGCGGCGAGAGGAGAAATCATGCATTATTTATTAGTTTAAAGCTAGCAGAGTGCTTAAGACATAGACTTGAGAGGCCAGCAGACCTTAGTTCAAATCTCAGCTCCCAGTCTTAGCCAAGATCAATGTCTCCATGCCCACCCCACCGGTGGTTGTGAAGCTTATATAAGTTAACATACACAGAGGGCTTAAAACAGAGCCCAGCGCAAAGCCCCGTAGCAAGTGATAGCTACTATTATCATCTCCAGTAAAATAACAAGCACATAGTAGGCCCAGTTAAATGTTTATGGATTGCCGGAATAACCGAATGAGAGAACAATGGAATGAACTTTATTTTTGGCTTTAAGGAAAGCAGAATACTTCTTTCGAAAGCAAATATGACCGCTATTAATAATGATAGCTTCTACTTATTCACCACTTACCGAATACCGAACGGCTGTGCTCAGTGCTTTACACACATTCCTCTGAGCCAGGCGCTATTATTAACCACCTCTTTTTACAGATGAGGAAACTGAGGCTCAGAGATATGAAGGGAAAGCACGTGAAGATAGGAAGATGGGAAACTGCACCTCTCTGCCTTGATGGAGATGATACTGCTTGTAGATTATTGGCTGCCATCATTGCTTCTAGAAGTGCTTGATCTTACCCACTCCGGTTCTCCTTAGAGAGGAGAGGCAGGGGCTAAGGGCAAACGCCGCAGGGGTTGCGATGCCGCGTTCCTCTTATTCCTTGGAGAGGGCCGTGGCATCCCATTGTGAGGACACACCTGCAAGGAGGAAGGCAGCCTGCTCAGCTTTCTTTCCTGTTCACAGAAAGACTTTTGACCCTGGTTTGTCAGATTCTTTTCTTTCCCCAGCCATCCCCAGGGCGCTCCCCACCGCCCCACGCGCACTGCAGAGCAATGGCGAGGCAGCAGACAGACAAGGGCGCCTTTCTTCAAAGTGGTTCGCCTTCATCTCATAAATTCTCAGCCCCGGCCTGATTGGCTGCGCGAAAAGGAGCTAGGCCCCCGCTCCGCTCCTCAGATACAAAGTGAGTTGTGTGCAGTTTGCCCACGTGAGGCCAATCACAGGGGCCTGCGGCGCTCAGGAATCCCAAAGGACAAAATACCAGAGATCTCCGACACAGTGACTGCCGGTCACAGGATCAAAATTATCTATGGCAGGACAAAGGAAAGCAGATAGCTGGAAAGCCAAGACAATGAAGAGGCAATGTGAACGAGTCTAACCTGAAGACTCGAAGGACATTTAACCCTTTCCCTGGCCCCCAGCCTTTTAACTTCCAGCCCTAAAGAGTCTGCCTGTGCCCAGATCAGGATAGCACCCACTCCTTGAGGGAACGGTCCCCAGTTCAGCCAATCCGGAGAGTTCTTTTTGCCACTTTCAAGAACTTGCCTTTCCCTTGAAGCATGTGTTCAATGTTTCCAATTTTTAGGCACTAAAATTAGTCCAACTGTGCCTTCTAATTCCGTAGACACAACCCAGCTTGTGCAAATGTCCCTGTCTTCCATTTCTGGGTGGATTTTTGCATAGTACAGACTGCCAATTTTGTCTTGTGTTCTTGGGGGAAGAGAGAAGTTTAAAATCATCTCGCTGCTTACCATGAAACAAATGCCGTGGAACCCAAAGTTCTGATTTAGAGAGGGTGCTGCACATAGCACCCTCGTGAAAAGAAAAACACAGCCGAATGTCCTGTACGGATCAGTGCTGAACGCAGTGGGAAGAATATGAACTGTGATTTATTGAGCTCTTACTACAGGCCTTTATTTATTTGGCAGAATTTTATCTGTCCTCCCAACGACCTTCCCTCTGAGGTAGATAAAATTGTATCCCCATTTTGCAGATGAGAAAACTCCCGGCCCAGCGAGATTAAGTAACTTGCCCAAAGATGAAGCTAGAGATTGACTGAGCTAAGATTTGAACCTAGATAACTGATGATAAAGGCTGAATTCTTAACCTCAGTGCTTATTAAGCAGTAGTTGTTATTATTTGTGTCATAAAATGCCATGCATTATCTGCAGGAATGGAGAGGTACAATGTGTAAATGAATATACAGGCAACAGGGTTGCACATAGTCTGCGATACTGTTAAAACAGGATAGATAAATGCTAGGTAGGAGGAAGATTAGAACAATCTTTACCAAAAGCTTAAGTGATTTTTTTTTTTTTTTTTTTTTGCTTCCTCTCCCACCCCACTGTTGGTGCTTTTCTTTGCTTTCCAAGTATTTTTTGTGAAGCATGTATAACTTTTGCCATTAGGAAAGAAATGTGTATGAGTGTGTGTGAGCGCGTGCACACATGCATGCTTTAAAAGCAAGAGGGAATAGAGAAGGTGGCAAACTAGGCCAAGGAAGCTGGAATCTCAGTTATTTAAATCCTGCCCAAAATTGCGATTTGGGGAGTTCAAAGTTATCCCAGAACGATGACTCAAAAGTCTGAAGCCATTGGCCCCCAGGACCAAGCTCAGCCACATGATAGCAACAGCTAGAAAGTCTTTTAAATAATGCTCTGGAGGGTGTGCTTTGGGAGGTGGGGTGGGAGGGGCATAGAATGAGTGAGAGGAAGTGATGGAGCTCACCTAAGCAAAGAAAAAGGTTTTCTTTCTAACGGGCTCTCCCCAGCCACTGCGCTTGCTGCTCTGATTCATTCAGCTCCAGCTTTATCAAAAAGTGCCACAGCAGTCAGGGGAGAGGGCAGAAGACCTTCAACCTGGCCCCCAAGACAAACCCCTGTGAGTCTGGCAGGAGGCAGCCTCCCTGATTCCAGGCCTATATTTTTCATTTCTTGTTTTAACAGTCATAAACGCCTTCCGATGCCAAAGCAGAACATGACTTTAATCCAGATAAAATAAAATTCCTAAACCCTGAAAATTATATGGAGATTTACAAGCCAGTTTTAAAAAGCAAGAGCCTCAGTTCCAAGAGCGGCACATTCCACATTGCCCGCTCTGGGTGCTGCCCCGTGGCCCTGCCTCCTGGGGACGAGGTCCCTGGACATGTCACTCAGCCTCGAAATCCACAGTCCCTTGGCAGAGAGAATGCAGGCGCACGCCACCCTCAACGTTGACTCTTTAGATTCCTGGGCCCTGGGGTCCCTTGGCTTTCAGAAGCTCTAGGATGTTCCAGCTCCGCTCTCTCCAACTCTCCTCTCTCCGCCTCCCCTCCACCCCCAGCTGTTGCAGAAAACCACAGCCAACCTCTTCTTGCTCTCAGCAGCCAAGTTTTCTCTAAGTAAACATGGACTGTAGCAGATCAGCTCAGTTCCATTCCTAGCCCTGGAGGTTGGGTTAAGACTAGCCTGGTACCAACCTGGAGAAGCCAGGCGAGCATGGGTTCTGGGGTGACCACAGGCTGCTGCTTCGCAAAGCCTGACTCTGTACTAAATGCCTTATGGATGTGATCTCCGTTAATCCTGTTGATCCCATGAGGTGAATTCTATATTGGATTTCATCTCTTTGCCCCTCTAGGTTCACTCACTCCTTTCTCCCTGCACTCTGCACCCCGTAGGCTGACCCCAGGTGGACAGCATCAGTGGGCTACCATGTGCTCTGGCCCCTGGTTGGATTTGTTCAAGAAGAAAAGAGGCACTGGCAGGAGATCAGAGGAAGGAAGACAATGAGGACGAGCCATTAAATCCCCCAGGCTCCTCCTTGCCGTGTAGGAGTGGGCTGGCTGTGCCTCACCCAAAAGCCACAGCTCTTGTTGGGTAAGTGTCTTTGTACAGCCCCCTTTCCAGCCCCCTTCTCCTTGCTCCTGCAGACCCAAGGCAGGAACAGTGCCCCCACTTTCTATACCCAGGTATTGCATCCTCCCTGTTGATCTTCCTAAACTCTGCCCACACCTGTGCAAATAATCTTTGTTCAACTCTCCTCAAATTACCCAGTTTGAATGTGCCCTCTGTTTCCTGCCAGGCTCTTAACCAATGCATTTGTTATCATCTCTGGTTTATAGAGGAGGAAACTGAAGCTCAGAGAAATTAAGTCACTTGCCCAGGGGCAATTTCTGGGATTTGAATTTGGATCAGCCTGACTCCAGAGTCCAAGCACTTAGCCTCTTAACGACTCTATGACAAATAAAATAAAATAAGCTTTTATTTGGTGCCTGCTGTGTGCCACACAGTGTGCTAAACACTTCATGCCTTTATTCCATGAATACTGACAAACACTCTGTTGTCAATAACACTTACTATCCCCATTTTACAAATGAGAAAACTGAGGCTCAGAAAGGGCAGTTCACCCGCCCACAGTCGCGAAGTTAAAGAGAGGCAGAGTGGAGGCATGAACCCGGGGCTGTCCCAGGCTCTTAACCACTGCTGCTAACCTGCCTTCTGCAGAAGCTGCAGGCATCAGCAGAAGCCAGAAGAGAGAACGGATCCACGTTCAAAGGGGAGATCTCGGGGTAGGCCTGAGGAAGCAGATTTGTTCATTAGGTCCAAGAAACAAGCCCAAGTGGAAGATGGAAGGCAGAGCCAGGGGCAGAGGGCTCGTGGGAATGGAGACAGGTGTCAGACCAGAAGGTGGTCAAGGCCTGTGTCAGAAGGAGGGCTGAGGTACCTGGGGTGCCTGTGTGCTAGCACTGGCCGCCTGGGGCTTAGGTGGGATCTGTTCATGTTGACAAACATTGACTGAGTGCCTATTGCATGCCAGGGACAGTGCTGAGCTCTGGGGCAGTTTGTTGGGGCAGAGGGGCAAGAGCAGGCTCATCCTGCAGATGAGAAACCAGTATGGTTTGGGGGTCAGGTCCGAGGCCCTTTGCCCCGCCCTTCTCAGCCCTAGAAGCCGTATTATCAGGGCTACCTCGCCATACTGTGGGGTCCTTCTGGAGTTTATACTATACTTGACTCTGCCTTTCTCCCCAGTCCCCAACTCAGTGGCTCCTAAACCAGTCTCTGCTGGATCTCTTTTCTTTTGTTCACTTTAAAACATCTCCCCCAAAATTATCTATCTATCTATCTATCTATCTATCTAATCTATCATCTATCATCTATCATCATCTATCATAATTAAAACTTCATTAAGTTACAATCGACATGTAATAATCGGCACATATTTAAACTATGCAATTTGATAAGCTTTAACATTTGCATACACCTGTGAAACTATACCACAATCGAGATGATGAATATATTGACACCCCCAAAATTTTACTCATCCCCTTTGTCATCCTTCCTTCCTGCCCTGTGTCCTAGTACCCAGGCAACTGCTGGTCTGCTTTCTGTCTCAAATTTTATATAAATGGAAACATACAAAAGTCTGGCTTTTTCACTCAGCATAATTAATTTTAGATTAACTCATATTGTTGTCTATATCAATACTTTATTCCTTTTCATTGCCAAGTAGTATTCTGTTGTATAGATATACCACAATTTTTTTCCTTTCTTTTATCTATCATTAATCTATCATCCATCCATCCATCCGTCTGTCTGTCTGTCTATCTATCTATCTATCTATCTACCTACCTATCTACCTATCATCTATCTATCATTCATTCATCTACCTATCTATTCACTTCCCATAAAAGTGAACCTATTTGTAAAGATGTTCATCATGGCACTTATATTTAACTCGTTTCCCATTTGCTCCAAGAATATTTGCAGGCGGCGCCTGTGGCTGCAGTGTTTACCCCGAGATAACTCACGGATTATGGTCCTAACCTCACTCCCAAAGTTTGCCACAAAATATCTCGCTTCTATTATTATTTTTGCATCGCTCTAGTACATTGACAGTCTTTGGAAACAAATGTCACTATTGTATTTATATCATTCTGTTTTGAGTAGTGGTATTTTTATTTACAAAATACAGTAATTCTCAATCGCTGAAAATGTCAAATCCAAGAAAACATAACATTCCTACGCGATGTTAAATTAATGCCAGCAGCGAGCTGGACTTTTTTTTCTAAACGGG
>NW_006433949.1:3055543-3069575 GCF_000325575.1 Pteropus alecto | reverse complement strand
GAAAGGATTACATAAAGTCTGGTACAGGCACACAATGGAACACGACATAACCATTCAAAAGGATGAGGTAGTTCTACATGGTATCAAACTGGCCCTATTGTGGCCAATCTCAACATGATGTCACGTTCCAAAAGATCACCAGTCCCCAATCCCCAAAGGTTTAGGAATTAGGCAAGCAAAGGTGAATCCTCTTTAAAAGAAAGACTAAGGGAAAAGAGTGAGTAGTTAAGTAATATTTTTATCCCTGTTACATATATATATATATATAGACATGGGAAGATGTCCATGACTCATTGTTGAGTGCAAAAAGCAAGTTACAAAATACTTGTCATTCTTGTAATAACTTAATTTGTCTCCCCTAGTAGATTATGAAGTCCCTAACCTCAGAGACTGTGACTGTATTTTGTCCCCTGTATCTCCACGGCTGGGTTGCGATAAGTCTTCTTTAAATATATTGTTTTTATTGCTTAATTAGATATTTATTAACATGTTAGTAGTGGATATCATAGATCATTTTCACTTGCTTGTTCATATTTTTCTATATCGTTTGATTTTCTTATAAAGGGCTGTATGTACTTTTCTTTCTCCCTTATTTTATCTCGCTTGTTTAATTTTTTGATATTATTTTCATAATCAGATAAAACAAAAAATTTAATTTTTTAAAAATGTGGATGGAATGGTGGGAATTTGAGGCATTTCCTTTTGCTAAGGAGGGGGAATTTGGTACCCATTAACTGACATTCATTAAATAATACTGTGGTAGGAAAACCAAACTCAAACACCATGGAATTATACCAGTCTCTCAAGTCAGTAGGACTTTGTACTTGGCACACACACACAGCCCCCCACTGAGTCTCTCTCCAGCCTTTTTAATGGGTTGGGATCTAGGCTGCTTGGTGCCTCCCACTGGATCCCTACAGCCTTGGGACCTTGTCAAAGGAGCACCAAATACAGAGTCCTAAGCCGGCTTGCGGTATCAGCAGGAGGAGTGTGTCATCCTTTGTTCACGGCTAACTTTCTAATGTGCCCTGCCACAGTTCTTGATTGGATGAGTGTAAAAACATTCACAGACCCTGGCTAGCATGTCCATAGTGCCACCTCTCCTTATTTCTTTGTACTTCTTTCTATCCATCCATCCATCCATCCATCCACCCACCCACCCACCTACCTACCCGCCCATCCACCCATCCATCTATCTATATCTATCTAGCTAGCCATCAACCTATCAGCTATTGCTTATTTCTTTACTTATGTATATTTTCCTCTCTTTCCTTTGACCGTCCTTTGTCTGTCCATTGATATTGATGAGACCAACAAATGTTCATGTCCTCCTATAGCTGGAAGAAGATACAGATTACTTTAATAGGAAATGTGATCATCTACTAAGAATCTATTGACTGCCAGGCTCAGTGTAAAGAAATCAGAAAGTGCTTAGCACATGGTCTGACACGTATAAGTGTCATGGAAAAAAAAACATTATTTTAAGTTCCTTACTTTGTTAGTAGTTGTAATTACAGATCTCCGCCACTGCTTCAATAAAACCACACTCATTCATGACAATTGGTATGAAGGGCAGGTTAAGAGACCCTTCTGCGTTAAAGGGACTGTTTAGAATTCTTAAACAAAACGAACCTTTTTTTCTTTTGAGTACAGAGAAGAATTTGACAAAGAAAGTGTTCCCAAGTAGTATTACTTCCTGTCTGCTCTAATCAACATTTAAAACTCATCTGGATTTGGCAGGAATTTATTTGGGTAAGAGTGAGGTGCTCAAAGCCTTAAAGACTTGAAACGTTGGCTTGCACAATCTTCTTCACCCGGCGACTCTGGTAAATTTTTCTTCACAGGTAGACCAGAGGTAAACTGCAGCTCAGGCCAGGTTGAATTATAACAAATTCCATTATTAGCACAGTTCAAATTAATGAGATTTTCCTTTACTTCGGTTTCAAAAGAGGCTCAAAGCCACTTAGTAACTTGAGACCTCTTGTGAATCTCATTACTAGAATAGTTTCTAAAATACGGTTTGGTCTTCGGTTACCATAGGAAATTGCAAAGGCCCAATGACTGTATTCCATTTTGGATCCAAGTTTTATGTCAGGCAGTTCATTTAAACTTTGATGCTTTTTTAATTTAAAAAATTCCCCACCAATGCTCAAAAAAAACAAACTACTAGCACACGGTGAACACATGAAAAAGATATTGACCAGTCAGGTTCATTGTCTGAGTTCTTTGCCAAAAAAAAAAAAAAAAGAAGGATGAAAACTCAATAAAACTTTCAAACTTTACAATAATTATCTTTAAGCTCTTAGTAGCCACGGATGCAAAAGTTTTCCTTGTGTTTTACGTCTGGCAACCTCCTAAATTAGGTTGGATTTGTCCCAAGGACCAAATAAGAAAATTAATTCATGAACCAAGGCCCTCTGGGATCTTTATTCCTTTCATTTTGTTTAGTCACTTTTATAGTCCTTTCCTTCTTCGAAGTAATTTGGATTTGATTGCTTCTTCGTGAAATTCTAATGTCAAGACTGTGTCTAATTTCTATTTTATGAAGAAATCTGGAAACTATACAAAGGAATGAATTGAGATGCAGAGTCAAATAAAATCTGTAATGTGATAACTCTATCAACTCTGCCTGGAAAGATACTGTATTTCAATTAGATCTTGAGACATGTTCTTACATAAACTGACAGCATCGGATTGACAGTGTTCATCTTCCCAGAAAACAAAATTTACAAGGACAGAGTGGTTGAATTTGGTTCTGTATTCCAAAGCTTTGTTGGGTTTCTTGCTTCACCCCAGCCTGAATCGAGGTGTGATTTAGCAGACAGTCTCTATTTCAGCATTAAATAAGAATTGCAAACATTAAAAATTCCCCACCAAAAAAAAAAGGGGGGATATTTAAAATTTAAAGTAATAATAATAATAATACTTAGCATTTAAACAGTACTTTTACATCTTCAAAGCACTCCATAAACATCGGTTCCAATTCTCCAGGCGTGCAGCGTTCTTTGATGTGGAGGAGAACTCCACGCACAGTGGGAAATGTAGAGCTACATCCAGAAGAACTGGGCCCAATTAGCTAATTGTAACACTTTCATTTCTTCCCCCCGTTCAGTTTCATTTCTTTCCAACTACCTTTTGTTGTTCTCATTTAGAGCCCTTGCAGGGTCACCTACTCAGGCCTGCTGGTCGTAACCAGGCTCCCATCCAAACCCATGCACGAGACTCACGGTGCATTCTCTTCCCCAATTCATGGTGAAATAGAAAAACCAAGTCCAAACGTATTCCAATTAGATTGATTTTATTCTCAGAGTTTGCCTTTCAAATTTTTCAATGGAGTGAAATGTCTTTTTATCTATAAAGCTTCAGGAGATGGTATCTTTTTGTAGATAAATTTGTTTTAGTCTTGATTTTTTTTTTTTTTTTGGTCCTTTCTTAGCAAAACAAGAAGTTGGTGGACCTGTGTCAGTCTTTTCGCTATTCTTTCTGGAGATTGTATCCATGTCTGAAATCCAAAAATCGGGGAAGCACTGGACTGGCTGCCCCTGGGGCCTCCAGCAGTGTGGCTTTGACATTATCTAGTTGGTAATACTCAGGGCAGGTAAGGTTGCTGTAAGGCAGGTAATCCCCTAAAGCAGGCTATCTCCTCCAATCTTGGAAGAAATATAAATCAGTATAACCTTTTGCGATATCTGTGAACATTGCGATTTTGCATGGACTCAGCAATTTTACTTCTGGAAATTTGTTTTAATAAAGAAACTCACACAGGTTTGCAGAGAAACATGCAAGCATGTTGATTTAGCCTTGTCTCCAAGTGAGAAAACTGGAAGGACCCAAGGACCTACGGTAAAGGACTAGTAGAGGAAACTGAGGCACAGCTGGACAGCAGATTATGTGATGTTGCTAGGGCAGGTTAATAACATGAATCTATATTTTCTTACATGTAGGGAAGTCCATGGGGCTTGTTCTTCCTACACACATTTTTTGAGCACCTATTATGTACCAAGCACTGTTCTAGACAGAGGATGCAGCAGTAGACAAAGGAGACAGTGTCTTCGCCCTCTTGGAGCTTACATTCTGATGGGAAAGTTTTTCCACAAGCAAATAAATACATATTATTAAGTAAAAACATATTTGTTAGGTTAAAAACAAAATTAAGGTGCATGGAAAAGCCACTTTGGAAAATAGTTTGGCAGTTTCTTATCAAGTTCGATTATAGACTTACTATATGGTCCAGCAATCCCACTCCTAATTATTTACAAGAGAAATGAAAACCTATAGTCACACCGAAACTTGCACGTGAATGTTTATAGTGGCTTTATTTGTAATTTCTCCCAAACTGGAAATAACCCTAATGTCCTTCAATTGGTGAATAGATAAACAGAGTGGTACATCCATACAGTGGAATATTATACAGCAGTGAAAAGGAACGAACCATCGATTCATGCAACGACACGGAGGAAACTCAAATGCTCTATGCTGCATGAAAGAAACCAGAAACAAAGGGCTATGTACCCTATGATTTTGTTTATGTGACTTTCTGGAAAAGGCAAAGTATAGAGACAGAGAACAGATTTGTCATTCCTAGGAGTGTGGGGTGAAGGAAAGGGTTGATTACAAAGGGGCACGAGGGAATTTGGGAAGGTGATGGAACTGTACCAAACCTTTATTATGGTGATGCTTACACAACTGTAGTTATCTTGTCATAATTCACAGAACTTTACACTAAAACCATTGAATTTTACTGTATCTAAATTATACCTCAATAAACCCAATTAAGGGGGGAAAGCAAGATGCAAAAGCTATATATGATATGATCCCATTTTTGTAAGAAATAATACATGTTAGAATATACTTAGAAAATGAATTCTAGTTGAATAACCGGTATGCCAAATTAGCAGTAAATTATCTGGATTGGGGAAAGGGGTGTTTCATTTTCTAAATTACATATTTCTTTGATGTTTGGCTATTTTATAGGGCATGTGTTACTTTCAAAATGAGAGGGAAAATCAAATTAGTATGCAAAATTTTATCCTCCATGCTGGCCAGGCTGCTGTGGAGAGGCACAGAACTCACTTGAGATGCCGTATGATTTGCCCCTAATTCTGGCTGTAGAGGTAATTGCCCACTCATGCTGTTGAAGAAGTAGTGTAACTTTGCAGATCCTTCTAGAAGCCTGGGAAACTCCCACCTCTTTGGTTTGGGACCCCCTCCCCAGTCCAGGCAAGGGAGTGTTCCTGTCCCCTTCAGGCTGCTACTAGCGGAACTATCCCTCCGGGTCCCACAGACCTGATTTTTCTGGATGGAGGTAGAGTGAGGCTCAGAGCTGACATGGCCCTTGTCCTCCTGCCAAGGAGAAGAGCCGCCTGTGTTCAATGCCTGTGTTTAACGCTGCTGATAGTAACAGCCAACGTTTATTGACACTTGCTTGGCCAGTGCCAGGCATTGGCCGGGGACTTACTATTTAGTATTATTTTGTAATTCCTTCATTTAACAAATATTACTTAAGCATCAATAATGTTCTAGGCACTGTGGATACTGTAGTGAACAAACGGGGAAAAAATCCAACAACCGCATCCTCGTGGGGCTTGTATTCTAATATTGAGTGAGAGATACAGGCAAAAATATATAAAAACAAATATATGTCAGGGGCTTTTAGATGCTAAGAGAAATCTAAACACAGTGAGGGGTGCAAAGAGGGAAGGATGGGGCATAACGTTTTAGGTGCAGTGGTCTGAGCGGGCCTTTCCAATATGGGGACATCTGATCTGATGGCAGGTGGGTTCTGCAAGCACCAGGGCCCTGAGGCTGGGTATGTGAGTAGAGCCACAGAGAGGTCACGGGCGTGCATCAGAGTGTGCACGGGGGACAGTGGCAATAGAACAAAGAGGCCAGGTCACACAGGGCCCTGCAGGTCGAGGCAAAATATTTGCATTTACTTTGAGTGCGATGTGAGCCATGGAAGGGCTTAGAGCAGAAGAGTGACATGATGTGACTTAGGTTTAAATCGGATTCCTCCGATGTCTATGTGACACAGAGAACGTAGTGGGGCTGGGGCAGAAGGAGTGAGAGCAATAAAGAGGACAGTGGCTTAGGTTTGGGTGGTGGCACATTTTGGATATTTCCATTTCATCCTTCACTTGCCCTATCTGCAAAATGGGATTATAACAGTATCTCTCTCACAGGGTCGTTGGGAGGATTAAACAGGATCATGGTGTAAAGTACCTGGCCCTGTGCCTGGCACATGGGAAGAGCTCAATAAATATGCCCGTGCTTGTCCTTCTTATTACAGACCTCCTTGTGAGGCCAGTATAATTACGCGTACATTATGGATGAGAACACTGAGGCTCAGAGGGGTGAGGCCACTCATCCAAGAATCGATGGCTGGTCATTGGCAGAGCTGTATTTCTTCAGGCCCCTGTGGGAGATTTGTGGGGAGGCACACTTGGCCAATGAAGGAGACAGGAATCTCAGAACAAGGGGCAGAGGGTGTCTGAGGCAGGGGAGAGATCTCTAGCCTCATATTAATACCAAAAGCAGTCATGGCCAAGGTTCAAATCCTACCTCGTGCTACAAGCTGAGTGACCTCAAGCAAGTCACCTCACCTCTCTGAGCCTCACTTGTCTCATCTGTAAAATGGAACTGGGAAATGACCTATGTCATAAGAGAGTTGTGACAACTAGATGCCTGGCATAAAATGAGCTTGATAAACATACTTAGAAAACAGTCTCCTCCTGAAAAGATGGTACAGTAATGGGAGATGTAACTGGGTATGTGGATGGGGGCACGTCTTAGCTGGTCTTCTGGTTGCACCACACAGCTCTGCTAGGAGATGAGATTTTGGTAAATGAGTAGATTACAGAAAACAAGCTTGTTGGGGGGCACACACACAGCGACCTCTATACAAAACCACTAATAAAGAACAATGCAAAATATGCCTTTGAGTCAGGGCGTGGTTAACATGGAATAAAGTCTGCTGGTTGGAAATCATTTCAAGGGCCTATTATTTTTTTAAAGTGAGGGGAATAATTACCGAAGTATTTTGGTAGAATAAAGAAGGGTCTTCTATGTTCAGTAACCGCTGTGAAATGCTGGTGGCAAATCCCCATATCACAACTCGCTAACATTTACAGAAGCTGTTGTGATTAAGTGGGAACCAAGCTACCGAAAAATCTACAACGAGAAGTCAGCAAAGTAAGATCAAGAGACTATAAAGTAAACAATATATAGAGAATGAAATGTAATTTATTTCCTTAGGGAAGCGCTCTGTACCGACAGCAGCAACAGAATGACTCTGTAGATGTACTCCACTGCCATCCACGATAGACTATTGCAGTCAGCACATTTGAAAATTGAGAAATTGTGTACGCAATTTGAAAAAGCAATTGATTATAACTCACCAGCAGCCTAAGAGGTTGGCAGCCCATTTTAAAAAGGAAAAACTGAGACTTAAGCAGTAGAGATATGCTGCTTGCCTCATCCTTGCTGAGAAAACCCATCACTCAGCTGGCAGGGGAAGCCTAGTGAACCTGTCACTGGGGCAAAGTGAAGACGAAGGGATGACTCAAGTTTCATAGGTGGCATTTTTTAATTGCCTCCAAATTGTTGCCTGAGTGAAGACTGTGCTCTCTCCAAGGATTGCTTTTAAATAAAATCTGTCCCAGAGTGGGGACCCGGCCAGCAGGGAGACAGCACACTGTGCTTGGGAGCAGAGAAGCGCCTTCTCAGGCTTCAAACTTAAAGTGCCGGACAGTTTGGAGGGACCAGATATGGTTCCTGGAGGATGGCAGCCTTTGTCTAACATGCCAGGACTTGGATGTCGGTTCTCCAAGAGCAGTATCACAAACCTGGGTGGTTAGATCAGTTGCCTTCTCACCTATCCAGACCTCAGCTGAAGTCCCTGATTTAGGCCACCAGTGAAAAGATATTTGTCTTCCTTATAAAACCTCTGAGTGCTTGGATCTGGCTTTGCAGCAGAGAAAACAGAAAGGGTGAGGTGTTCTGGCAGAACTGCCAGAGAATTTGGCATCTCCCCTTTCAGAGAACAGCCTGGCTCTGGGCCACCTGAGCAGGCCATTTCTTTCATGAGCATCATATTCACACTCGCACACCCCTGGAGAGGAAGAGTTAGAGAACCCATCTCCTGGGCACTCTCTTCTCTTTAAAATGATTTTGTTCACCCTGAAACACAAGTTGGCTGTTGTATATCGAGGCCGATCAGGTTTCAGGGATAAATGCGTATGTATGTCTTTCCAGAGGAAACAGAATTTAGTTTCATATGATACATTTCACCACCTGCCATAGGCACAATGTAGAACATATAAACTTCGTGGAGGTCAAAAAATTATAAATATAGTCGCCTGTCTTTGGTCAAGCATTAGCGTAGTCACAGAAAAATATCAGGGGACATAGGTCATATATCTCTTTATTACTGGCTATTTGAAAGCAGTTCATCATGGGCTGCTAAAATCATTCTAAAGTCAGGGTTACCAGAAGCAAGAGAGTCTTTTTTATGTGTGTAAATGTGTAGGTAAAATGCCACTGAATACAGTTAACTTCAGCTCATTGGCATTTTTAGCAACTCAAATTATTGCTTAAATTATCTCTTCGATGGTGTTTCTTGGAGTTCAGTCTCCCATATTTTATAAAAAGAAGCTCTGGGTGTTGGTAAGAGTAGCTGACATTTCTTGAACACCTATTATGTGTCAGGGGGGAGGGTGCTGAGCGCTTTGTGTGCAGTAGTGCATTGAATGCTCACATGAGCTCTAAGAGATGGATGCAAGGGTGATTCTATTTTAGGGATGAGAGAACTGAGACGTAGAGAGGTTAAATCACAGCCCAGGAGGTCAGGATGAGAAGTGGCAGAGCTGGGGTTTGAACCTGGTTTTGTTCAACTCCAAGACTCTTGCTCTTACCTGGACCTCCAGCCCCGCTCCAACCCAGCAACAACTGCTGTTGTTTTTACTTCATCCTCTGCACTGTCTCAGGGGAGAGGTTGGAACAATTAGGAAATCCTCGGTGGTTATGAGCAAAGCTGTTATTGCCCAAGGCCGTGCAGCTTGATTGGTATAAGACCATTCTCTCAGAGGGAACTTAAAATATCAACTTAAAAATTGAATTATGAAAGCGAAGGAATGAAAAAGATAGGCCTGCCACATGGAAACATCCAGAGAAATCTTTATGGAATTATGGAATGAATTGCCTTGTCCATATCAGATGAGGGTGACCAAAGACCAGTGTTTGTCATTGTGCCAAGCCCCTTATGGGTCTCATTGGAACTGCATTTAGTTCTGTCATTTTAAGCTACTGACTTGAGTGGTCAACGAGAGGAAATGCAACTGCCCAATACATGGAAGAGAAGATCTACCTCATTAGAGTTCAGGGAAAGCAAATTCAAATGACGACGATATATCATTTTTTTACCACCAGGTTGGCAAAAAATTGAAAAAGATTTGGCAACATCCGAAGGCTGGCATGGTGGTGTGGAAGTGGACGCTCGCTTATTGCTTGAGGGAGTATGAATTGCTACACTCTTTGGGGACAGACTTCTGGCTGCATTTATTAACAATAAAAATACACATTTATTAACAATAAAAAAGCAATCCTATTTTGGAGACTTTATTTTACAGAAATAAAAGTGTCAGTACATAAGGATATATGGATAAGGATATTTACTGCACCCTTATTTAGAGGAGGGAAAAAAACTGCAAACCACTGGAATGTTCAGGAATAAGGGAATAATTGGATAAATTATGGCATAGGTGTTCTATGAAACATTATAGAACTAATAAAGGAATGAGTTAGATCTAGATATATGGGCCTAGAGGTATAGTTGTGATAAATCATTAAGTGAAAAAAGCAGACTGCAAAACAGTATAGGTGACATGATCCTGTTTTTGTAAAAAGTAAAAAAAAAATTCTCAGAAATGCGTTTAAACAGTATTATTTGCTATGAGCATGGAGGAAGGAGAGTAAGGATTCACAACAATTTCTTAACTTTGGTGATCTCCGTGGGGCAGAGAAGAGGATTCCCTTTTTCTTGGTATACTCACGTATCCTTTGACTTACTATCGCTAACAACCTGTTACTTTTGTTATTAACCTACATGTTTTTTTCCCCCCTTATTGGGATAAGGCTTAGGTTAAAGGGAAAAAACCTCCAAGTGACACGACTGGGTGCCACTTCCCATTGTTTAAGGATGGACAAGTGACCGTGTTTTAATTTATTGATTGCTGCTTATGGAGCTGGGCACTGTGCTAAGAATTTTCCCTGTGTTCTTTCACTCTGGGAGGTCAATGCACAGGAAGAAATGGGGGTGGCTGGGGTTAAATGACCTGCTCAAGCCTGCATAGCTAGTGCACGACAAAGCGGGGATTGGAACCCAGGTGTGTCTTGCATTGAAGCCACAGTCTTAACTCCTACAATATGTCCCTACCCTGCAGCTGTGGCAGCTTCCTGTGGTCTTTCTAATAGGTGGTTCCTCCTCTGGTCATATTTTTGCTTCCATTTTCTCTCTGCCATTACATTTGGTAACCATGAAAGGGAACTAACCTGTTATTCTCAGAGTAAGATCTGAGGCTTATGCAGAGTGGAACGTCTGTTTCCTGTGTGGGCAGCAGGCATTCTGACAAAGGGGGAAACTAAGTCATGACGATGCCTCTGATGAGCCCCTCCACCCCCGACACACACACATGGGGAAGTAGACTCCAAAGTTCGAGTGCCTTGTGCCGCTTCGCTTCCTAGTAGTCCGTTGATGGTTTTGTTTTGTTTGCCTTTCATCTTATCTCCTGAGGCTTTCCATCAACTCCTTCTGCTTTCTCTATTGAGAAAGAACTCTGCGGATCTTTATCAGTCATCTCAACCGTGCAGAGAGTCAGAGTTTCGTTGCTAGAAATGACTGAAGAATCACCCGGGCTGCTCTTTTCACTCATGGGGAAACTGAGGCCTAGAGAGGTTGAGTGGCTTGTCTAAGATAACAGGGCTGCTCAAGTGGCACATCTGAGACTAGATGCCCTGTTCCCCTGGGTTCTCATGCTGTGCTCATGTTGCCAGGGCAATCGCAGGCTGCACTTCTGGCATTTTCTCATCCTTTGACAGTCAAGGAAATCTCAGATGAGGGTTTTTTGTTGTTGTTGTTGTTTTTTATTTATTTTGTGTTTTTTACTTGTATAAAGCCATTTGATTATTCTGTTTTCAATTTTATTTGATTGATTTGTGCTGTTTATAACTTACTGCATTGAATAGGTAATATACACATTTGATAGAAACGAAGAAAGAAAGGAAGGAAAGAAGATAGAAAATGGCACAGTAAAAAGTAATTCCTCTCCTCACCCTGATTCCCATCCCTAGAGGCGAAACTGATGTTACTAGTGTCTCCTGGAATCTTCCAGGGATATCTCAATTAATAATCTATTTTTGAGATTATCCTATATTAGTACACATAATGCTAACTCATTATTTTTAATGGCTACATGGGATTAAATTATATTGTTAACTACTCCCTAAATGATGGACATGTGGGTTGCTTTCAGTTTGTGCCCTGCAAACAGTGCTATGGTTCACGTCCTTGTACTATAGCTCTTTATACCTCTGTACAAGTGTTTCTGGAGGATAAACTCCCAGAAGCAGAATTGCTGGGTCACAAGGTGTGTGCATTATAAATTTTGATATTCTCCAAATTGACACCCAAATCTATGGTGCTATTTTATATTCCCACTGATAGTGCATAAGAATTCTGCTCCCTACATATTTGCCTAGGCTTTAAAAATATTGTGAATACTTATGATGGTTTTAGTTTCTGTTTTTATTATGAGTGTCTTAGTGTTCTCGGACTGCTAAACCAAATTACCATAGACTGGGGGGCTTAAATAAAAGAGACTTATTTCTCAGTTCTGGGTTGGGAAGTCGTAGATCAAGGTGCTGGCCACTTTAGTTCCTGGTAAGAGCCCTCTTCCTGCTTATGCCTTCACATGGGGAGTGAGAGAAAGCAATCTCTCTTCTTCTAAGGACACTAATCTCATTGTGAGGGCTCCACCCTCATGACCTGGGCACCTGCCAAAGTCCACATCTCCAAATCCCATCACACTGGATAATAGGGTTTCAACATGAATTTTAGGGGCACACAAACATTTAGTCCATAGCAACGAGTGAGGTTGAGTGTCTTTTTATATTTTTAAAAGCCATATGTCTTTCCTATTCTTTAAATTGCTGATGTCCTTTGCTCTTTTTCTATTAGGTTGCTCTGGTAGACTTTTTAAAAAGTTATATCTAAGTTTGTTGAACAATGAGAATTTGGTGACCAAGCATGTAGGATGAAGGCCTCCTGGGATGTAAATACACCTAGATATGATGGACCTTCACACCGTCTCATTGTTCAGGCCCAAGTAACACCATGCATGTTGAACAAGTGCTTTGGCTTTTTTTTCTAAACACTGTCACCAACAGTCTCTTAATAAAAATGTACAACATTGGCCTGAGGTCAGTGAGTCAGCAATTAGGATCTCTTTTGACAGATTAGGAAATGAGGGTCAGAGAATTAAACAGCAGTAGTCCCCCCTTATCCATGGTGGATATGTTCCAAGACCTCCAGGGAATGTCTGAAAACTCAGATAGTACCAAATGCTATAGATACATTTTTCTACACGTGCATACCTATGATAAAGTTTAACTTATAAATTAGGCACAGAAAGACATTAACAATAATAACTAATAAAATAGAACAACTATAACAATATACTGTAAAAGTTATGCAAATGTGGTCACTCTGATAACCAAGTTCGCAGGTAGCATGTACAGCACAAATATGATGGACAAAGGGATGATTCATGTCCCAGGCAGAACAGAGCAGGGGGGCGAGAGTCTTCATCACACTACTCAAATTGATGTGCAATTTAAAACAGATGAATTATTTCTGGAATTTTCCATTTAATATTTTTGGACCATGCTTCATTGCGGGTAACTGAAACCACAGAAAGTGAAACCGCAGATAAGGGGGCATCTGCTGTATGTAGGTCAAGGTAACATAACCAGGGGTGCTCGAGCTAACTACAGGCACCTGCTCATGGAGCCTATGAATTCAGCTTGGGCTCTGGAGCTAGATAGGCCCGGGGTTGAGTTACTAACTGGAGAGCTTGTAGATGTCACTGCACTTGTGAGACATGATTTATTGTCTAAGGACAATAACAGTATCTTCTTTATGTGATTGTTCTGATGGTTATGTGAAACAACGTATACATATTCATTATAACATAGTGTCAGCGGGTTATAACATAGTGTCTACCATGATAATACACATTATAACATTCTGCTGGTGGGTTTTGTTTTAGCAGTTATTTGTGGTAGTTCCAAAGCTCAATTCACATGTATAAGACTTCTTTTGTTATAACCATGTGTCTCTTGTTTTCTATTCTCCTCTTAGTTCAGTCCACCTAAAAGAGCTGGTTCTTCCATGTTTGGGAGCATGTTAGTGAAGTTGTTCTCTCCTCCTCACCTTTGCAGGGAGCAAACACCTTGAGTGCTGGGAGAGCATTCTCACTGGCACTCCTCTGGACTCCCAGGCTACATGCTCTCAGGAGGGTCTCAAGAGGGAGGTTCTGCTTCCAACACTGTCCTCGTACATTGCAGTTATATTCTGGCACATAGCAAGAGCTCAGGAATGATTTATGCAATGAATGAATGAATGCACATAGTGCCTGTGAGTAAAGGCTCAAGAGCATTTCTGTATTCAACGCATAGTGCCTCGTATACAGTAAGCGCTCACTAAGTGGTAGCCATGAATATCCCTGGGCAAGGCTTATAAAATCTAGTGCAAGAGCTCGGCTTCACTGTGCATGGGTACAGGGAGTTCGAATTCCGCCACCTCTTCCCAGCTGTGCGTCCTAGACAAGTGACTTAATCTCTTTCACTTAATCTCTTTGTGCTTCAGTTTTCTCTTCTGTAAATCGCGGACAACGGAGTGCGACCTCCACGAGACACTCCCCGGAGCACTGGACCGGCTGCCTGGCCCACAGCGAGCCCCCGCCACGCCAGCCGGCCT
>NW_006433949.1:3027111-3054416 GCF_000325575.1 Pteropus alecto | reverse complement strand
GTGAGTAGCCGGGCTGCGGGGAGGGGGGCCTTGTCGGGGGGGGGGTCCCCGACCTCCGCCGCCGACCAACTTTCTCCTCCCGCCGCCGGGACTTCGCCCCTCCCTCGCCTCTCCCCGCCGTTCGCCTCTTGCCGATTCTCCCCCTTTTGGATCGTCTCTCCCTCGCCTTGGATCCCATCCAGTGTTTATTTGGCTCTTTAAAAATCATTTGTGAGCGCGGCGCTCGGCGTGGAATTTGCATGTGGAAGTCTCAAAGCTGCTGATTCTGGGTCGCACTTCGAACGCCCACCCTCTGTTGCAATCACACCCCCCCTTCCCCTCCCCTTCCTCCCCTTTTTTCCCCCTAAATGTGAAAGGCTTTGCCTTGTGCTGCCCGCGCCTGCGATAAGCAGCCTTCTCCCCCCTTGTCGGATCTGCTGCCCGCCCGCCCGTCTTTTGAATTTTTAAAAAAATTCCATAATGACACCTGCAATTTCGCCCGAAAACAGTTGATTGAATGAGATTGTGTCAGTAAAGGACTCTTGCACCCGAAGCTCCCGCGATTGTAAACATCGACAGCCGCCTGCCTCTCGGGGCTTACTACGCTGGAGAGCCGTAAGGCCATTGCACCGAGCCGACGGAAGGTGGAGAAGGCTTTATTTTCCTTTCTCTCCTCCTGTGTCTTTTAAAAACTGTTTTCTCTATTCTAACAACGAATCCACACACACACAAAAAGCAACAAGCTGGGCGGTTTGATAACATCGCTTTTATCTGCCTTCGCCTCTCTCGCGCTCTCTCTGATAATTGACAACTTTTCCTTCGGATTTGAATCGCCTGCCTTAATCTTGAAGCAGTTAGGGTGTCAATTGTTCTCCGGGAAGCCTGGCACCCGACGTCGGCGTCTAGATTTTCGAAATTAAAAATGTATAGGGCTCCAGCAACTCTTCTTCCCAGGCGGTGGCAGTGACATTTGGTGGTAAATGCCATCTTTGCTTTTTATTGGGTCGTATTACCTAGCTCTGAAAACATTCACGTTGTTAAACCTGGCGTTTAGGCTAATAATTGCAGTGCGTGGTCTTTAAATATGTGCTTTGTGCATGAGTTATACTGTATGTATAGCTATGTGCCCAGGAGACTTACGAATTTATTTAAATATTGAGCAAAGATTTGTAAACAGATGTAAGGCAATTATGTTTCAAGCGTAGAATATAATTGGAAAATTGGCTGAACGGTTTGTTTAATTTAGCCTTAAAAATACCCCAACTTACTTTAAGTTATGTACCTTTTTTTCTGGGGAGGGGGAACTACTTTTTGGAGAGCATGCATTTTGGAAATTGTTTTCTGTAACCTCTGCTGTAGATAGAAACGTTATTTCCTCTTAATCCTTGTTTACACTGGGTAAATAATTTAGTGTTCAAATTGTAATTAGTTACATTTAATTATGGGTAGCATAGATGCTTTTTTCTTTGAGACTAGTGGAGAAATACAAATTCTCGCCAACTTTTAAAATGTGTTATTTTATTAAATATTTTTCATTATGCAGATAAAAAATCAGGACATGAGATTTTTATCTATAAAGACTCTGACATAGTATTTCTGCTTTCTCTATAGTAAGATCAGATCAATTTTTTTCTCCCAACATTTTTATTCAGCTATTTAATTAAAATTCAATTATAAGTTGTGATTCTTCCTCTCAGTGCTGTGATGATTTTCATTTGATCTTTTGATATATGGGAATAAAACTCATTTTGCCTTCTCTTTTCTCCCCTCAGTCTATCAGTCAGGTTCAGGGACTTTAATAGATTAGCAAATGTATTGATTAAGGGGTATTTAAACTGGTTTTTGTTTGGCGGCTGGTGACCACATTGACACTTTAACAGGTAATTAAAATAACCAAGTAGACCAATATTAGTGATGAGAGATCCGCTAAATTACCATATATCATGCTGACTGGTAATGGCTGTGTATATGTGGCTGATTTATATACAGTAGATTTTGTAGACAAATTAAAGTATATTATGTGTGTAAGTAGTCTTTAGGATATAGCATTTATCTTTTTTTTTTTTAAAGTAAGGTTGGTAATGTTATAGAGATAAGATGCTTGAGATTCTTTTGGAGGAACAAACAATTTTGTAGGAGTGAGTTCTGTGCTTTATGACTCACTCGAGGTTTGTGCTTTGGGTATTTCTCTCTTAAACCTCTTTAAACCAGGAATTGATTTTTGAATATACTTTTTTTAAAAAAAACAAAACAAAACAATTACTCTTTAGGTAACAACTTGGAAATGCAGAACTGCAGAAATGCATGGGTTGGATTTTTTTTTAAAGTACTAAAATGTTTACATTCTCTTAGAGGTAGAGGGGGGTGGTAAGGTGCTAATTTAAAAAAATGAATTAGTTCAAAAGCTGCTGATTATTTAAAAATTTTCTCATTCCAAATTGAGAATTTTTCTTCAAAATCACATACAGCAACAATCTAGAGTATTAAAAACATGTTGCCTCTAAAGTACATTGTATGGAATAGTTTAATTCCAAAGCAGATAAAATCATCACCTGTTTGAAATAAAGCATGTATTGTAAAAACTCTATGTGCTTAATAATAAGATAGCATGTATGTTTCTCTTTTGCCTACAGTTTTTTTGAGCAAAGTATTATTTATAGAGAATTTACCCAGATACTCACATTAACGTGGCTTGAAGTATAAACTAGAGATAAAAGTCTGTACCACACTAATGACCAACCCACTTTTTATTACCTTGAGGTGTTCATTATGGTTTAGCAAAAGCTGATTGTGCAGTTGAGTGCCTTAAGACTTTTGTTAGTTCTTTACTTATTTTGCTTTCTGATTTTCTACTGCATCAGTTTCTGTGGCATCAGATTTCCTAAATTCTCTGTCAACCCTTGTCCCCTTTTCTAATGTGAAAATGCTGTTGTGTATATACGATATGGGTCATTGTATGTATTTCTTATTCTTACTGTTGTGAGGTTTGGAGCTACTGCCTTAAATGCGTGCCTGGTTATGCTTTTGTCACTCAAAACTTTTCTCATGCTGTCCATCTCATTTCTGGGAGACTCTTGTTAAATGTTCACTCTGTTATAATTCAGTTAAGTGTGTTAATTCTGCCTTTTTGGAAAGTGTAACAGTGCACCCTAGATGGCATGTCAACTCACCCTTGTGGGAAGACATAATTTCCAGATGTAAGTATATCTTTAGTTTTATTTCTCTATTGAGGCGATATTGAGAAAAGAAACTTTGTATCCTTTAACTAGATATAAGTATATATTTTTTGACATTAGGCAGTCTGATTCTTAGCTATGTATGCTCCACATTCATGTTTCATTTGCTTTGAATCTCCCTGTAATTGGGTGATGATATCAAATTCTTCCTCTGAATTGAAACATACATACACACATTAGTACTTAATTCCATCAAGGACCATTAATTCTATATTTGAAGCTTTTAAGGTAATCTCTTGTTGACCTGCTTTCTTTTTTTTTTTAAGAGATTTTTTTTTTTTTTGCATAAAGGGAAAATAGTTGTAAACATAGAAACTTTGAGATCTATTCTTTTGAGCTAGAACCCCCACAGGGAGGATTGTTAATTGAAAACGAGGGAAAGGGAATGATTTTTCTAATGTTCTCACATGCCAAAATACATATACAGAGTATTGTTTTCTATCCCGATTTCTTATTTTAGTATTTACATTTAAAGCATCTTTTTTTCATGATGGTTCATTTTCTTTAATGAAAATATTTATAATTTACTAGTGTGTGTTTTCTGTTTAGCCTTTTGTCATTAGTAGCACATGATGTTACAGTATTTATATATTTTTAATAGCAATAATTGCCACCCGGTAATAGTTGCCATATTAACCTCCGATTGCTAGTAAATATTTTTAAGTACATAATAGACAGCAATTTAAGGCATAGTGTAGCAGTTTACTGGACCTTTTTAAAGAGCCATTTGTATGTGTGATGAGTTCATAATTTTAAAGAGAAAATAATGTACACAAGACTTGTATGCTACAAAATATGTTTCTGTGTTATTGAGGTGCTCATTGGGAGGAAGTTAGGTTGGGTCTGTTTCTTCTTTGTGTGAATAAAGGCAGGGCGGGTAAATGTTTATTGAGTTTATGCCAGGTGCTTACACAGCTTAACTTTCTTTGGAATGTTTTGGTCATTTTTTAAATGATTGTTTTAGGTATTTATTTGGAAAAAATCATAAGGTATTCCTTTAACATTAAGTTATAGTAGTGGATTATATTAATTAGGTATAGAAAAATTGATTCATCTTTTTTGTTCACTGGCTAATTTAGGCTAGTTGATTGTGAGTTAATTGTATTCATCAAACACTTTCAGAGATCTCTACTTTTGAGATTAATACAGATACTCTGTCACCCGTTTTCACTACATGCTATAAATTATAACCATTTGCAAAAGATAAGTATATTCTGTAGTTATAGTTGTCAAGTTATTTCAAATCGAGATGAAACTTCATGTACATAGTCATGAGATTGTTTATTTGGATTTTTGTTTGCGAATAGTTAATTGTTTCTCAAAGTTTGATTCTAAGATAGACTAGATATTTTTCTTGTTATTTGACTTATTTTTGGTAAGAAGAAAATAATAATGTTCACCTCCTTTAAATTAGTAGTAAAGGTGCTGATGTGTTTTTTTCTGAAAATGGGTACATTCACTTCACAGAAGCTAGCCGGCCAGTGAAGATTAGACAAATTTATGAGACTTAGTAATATGGTTTCATATTAGGTATTATTACTGAACTGTGCATCATAACTATTTATTAGAAATGGAGAAAAAGAATTTTTGCAACATTGCTCTTAGTGTCATTTGTTTAAAATGTATTGTGTGCTAATCGGCCTTCCAAACCATGTGTGTTGTGTAGTGCTGGCTACCAGAATTTCTATTTTGTCATTTTATAAACATTCCTATTTTGACAACTTACATTTAATGTGTTGCAAAGTGAAGTGATTAGGTAGCCTCACAATGTGCTGTGGGATATAATTAAATAAAAGAATTCACTCACATGTTTGTTTCATAGGACTTACTTAGAGTTTTGGAATTAATGAATCAATATTTGTAACGTGTTCTTGGAATTTAGGACTTTTTCTCCCTTCCTGAATCATTTAACTTCTTTCTGATCCAGTTCAGATAATTTCCTTTTATAGTATATGCTTTCATTGTTTATTTGAAAGATTTGAAGGTGTTAGCTTTGTTCTGTTGGGGGAATTCACTTCATTACATAGGGGAGATGATTTTCCATTAATCTTGGTAAATATTAACATAAACGAGGAATTGTAAATTCAGACTCATTTGCATGAATGAAATATGTATGCTTACCCAGTTGTTTTTTTTTAGTATAAAGTCACTTATGTACATCAGCCTAGCTTTCTATTTTTGCTTTAGTTGATACAAAAATAGTTTTAAATTCTGTTAAAATGTTATGATTGGTGTTTGTTTATTTCAGAGACAGTTATTCGATTTTTAAAATCTGTAGTATGGACTAGATTTTGTCCTCATAAATTGGCTATAATAGTCTTCTTTTAGGAACTCCTGTTTTACTCAAATTTATATTAGCATGTTTTAGTTGTTTGTTGGAGTAGAGTTGTTTTCCTTTAAGCCAATAAAATGTCTTTTAGAGTACATTTAGATTCCGGTCTGAAAAAAATATGACTTTTTTTTTCTTTCTTTGTAGATGAGAATTAGGAGAATCAGTTGCGTCCAAGGGAAAATGTTATGTCATTGACATCTCCATACTCTGGTTTATTGTGTATATTTCTGAATGTTTACTTTCTCATTCTAGATGAATTGTGGTGGAATCTTATTAAAACCGTATTTCTACTACTGTGAAATAGCACAGAGCCCTGGTTGACAGCTTTCTACATTTTGTACTTTTTCCAGTACAGCAAAATTCCATTACTGTTAAAGGAACCTCCTGAGTTGATTATATTAAAATTTTATTTGTGTCTTTATTCTGCATAGTTAAAATTTTTAATGTTAACTTAAAATTGGAAGGGGGAAGATAAAATTAGGTAAACTTGCAGGTAAATATTTTCTCAATCTTCACTGGATTTCTTTACTATAATAATTAAGTCTTAATTTGTATTAAATTATTGCATTAATTGGATAAGTTTAAGACATTTGATATTAAATTTGAAGAAATGATTTGTTTCAAATAAAATGTAATTCTGAACAGAAATTTTATAATATTGAGTGGAAATTTTAAAGATTGTTCATCTAAAAGGGTATTAAACTTCATGAAAACTACTGTGATTTTTCCTCCCCAAGGAACTTTGATAATTTTCTGAAATATTTTTTGCATAAGACGCATGAAGCTTCCTTATGTAGTTCCACATTATTTCATTAAATAGGAAAGATGATTAAATCCGTCTGGGCTTAATTTGAGAGCTGATAAGTAAGGTATTCAAAGGAGTGTAATTAGTGTGAAAAAACATTGTGTGTTGGCAATTCTCATGATTGAATTTTAATGTCCTAAAGAGAAATAAGGAAAACATACATATATCTAACTCAAGTACCACCTCCTAATTTTTTTTGCATCTGTATATATGCCTGGCACAGTTCTACTCATCTTTTAGGTAGGTCAAATGTCACCTCCTCTGTGAAGCTTTCCCTGACTCCCACAGGCAGAACTAGTCACTCTTGCTCCTTATGTGTACCTCCTTCTATATGCCTCTGATAAGCAAAGAGCTTCTGTAGGGCAGTGACCCTTTCTAAATCATCTTTGCATTTTCTTTATAGTTAGGTGCTCATTAACTATTTGTTAAATGAATGAATTATGAGACAACTATTTCTTTTCTCCATCTTATTCCCTATGGGAGTTTTCACTGCCCATTTAGTCCTGATTATAATTATGTTAATTTTCTTTGAACTTATTTAGATGTTTAGCTCTGTGTTCTGAATATACATTATCTAGGCTGTATGTACCGTGGCGTGGTAATACTTTAGATGAGTTTTAGAAAATCTTTATTAAAGAGAATTCCAGCCGATTAAGAAATCTGTGCTTATCATACCTCAAAGGGATAGGAAATCAGTATTTAGATTTTTCTGTAGTGTTAGGCAACCTATAGCGTTTAGAGCCTGTTGGAGATTTTGTTTGGAGCTTGATCCAGAATTCCTTCATTTCCATTCTTTAAACTGTATAGGAGGGCTTTTGCTCAATGTTCAGTGATAAGATTACTTTCCATGAGCTCAGTAAAATGGGCAGTGAACTGGTAATAAGGAATGTTGAGTGGTATTCAAATTTTTTCTAGTAACTAGTCAGATCACGTTGGTTGCATAATGGTTGTCTGCCTCAGTTTATCCTGTAAACTTTTGAAGTGTGGAGGGCAGGAAGTGTGAAGAATTATTTTGAGTACCTTTTAAGGAAAGCACTTTGGATGACTTGATAATATTCTTTAATAGGAAGAGACTTCCAGCAAATTACAACTAAAGCTGTAAAGTAGCCTTAGGCAATTAACCAGGAAGTTGGAGTGGCAAAATTGCTTGTCGTACGTATGGCAGCAGTTAGGTTGTATTTTTCTTTCTTTTTTTTTTTTTTTTTGGGTCGAGGGGACAGAAGATTAACTTGTTCTTCTCATGTCTGTCCTCATAAATAAGCCATGGTTGAGAAGAAAAACCTGAAATTTATCTTTAGATATTACAGCTTTTTATTTGTATATATGATTCATAGTTGCCTGGTGTCTTTAATGTGCTGGGTGATTTTGCTATACTAACTCTGAGCTATGACTAGCTGAGACTGGAAATTGAACTGTGGCTCTTATTTGGTAGTGTAAGCTATTAATTCCTTGGCAGCTCTGGAGTGCTCTTTGAACTTTAAATAGCAGTTCTATTAACATTTTGAGATTTGTCTCAGGGAATGTCAGAAATAGTACTTAATAAATATCTTTTTCTTCTTAAAGACTAAATCACATTTTAGTCTGACATACATGTCACAACCCTTACTATGTTTGAACAAAGTATGTGTCCTCAACTACTAGCTAATTTCTGTTTTCCATTTAGTAATGCGGAACATCTAAAAATATTGTTTAGACCTTGTCGAAGAAAGAAAGCTGAACCTCCGTCCCCCAAATGTATAGTTTTTGTGTCAGTCATGATGAATATGAATAAGTTTTTATCCAGAGGCATAGAATTTTACTTAGAGGTGGTCACCAGCATTCTAAAATATTAGAAAGAGTTAATTTGTAAATTTGTTTTTATCTAAAAATCTACTCTTAGTTCTGTTGCTACAAATGATAGCCTATTTACATTGTGTTGTACTTAAATACTCGTGTTAGAGAACTCAAATGCTATTTATGGCAGCATTTTTATAGGAATGAACTTACATTTACTGTCTCTGTTTAGAATGTCAGGAGCACCTTTCCTCTGACTGTAGTGCTGGCAGTTAAGAGCAGGCACTCCCTAAAAACCTTCCTGGCTACAGGCAGTGGGAGCGAGGACGGCCCAACCTCTAGGCCCTCTTCGGGGCCTAGGAGAGGATTGCTCTCTGAAGGAGAGGCTTGAAGGCAGGTTGAGAGGCAAGGTTGGCCCCCTGTGGAAAGTGCTGTAGTTTTTGAGTAAGGATTGAGGCAGATTTTCCCTTACTTTCCTGCAGTAGTCTACTGCTGCTTCCTTCCTCTTGGCTGATATACTTTTATTAGAACGTTGAGAGTAGTGGCAGGTCCTGTGATGTCATTAGGAAAGATTTTGTATCTCTTTGCCCTGTAGCATGCTTCCCTTACTGTTTTTTTCTTCACTCCACTGGAGACAAACTTTCTGCTTGCTGTTCTGTGTGGTAAATGAGGACTTCTGAGCCTGAATGAAATGAAATAGGAAATGGGGCGGAGGGTGGGGTGGGGAAGGGCGGAATGAGATTAGATGGAGTAGCCAATAAACTAGTATTTAGAAATGTTAATTTTTTTGTATGTTATGTTTGAGAAACTTAGGACGTATAATTCATTTTCAAATAATGTACAAACATAAATGATTAAAATCTGGTTTGGGTGTACAAAAGGGCTAAGATTTTTATATGTGGGGAAAAGACCTGTATGTACTGTTTCATTTCTGAGATGCTATATGGTCAGGGCAGAGGGAGAGCAACATGGACAGATAGTATAGTACCATGTAGCCAGAAAAACTCAGAAAGGGAGTTTTGAACTGATCTTGAAGGAATGGATGGATATAGCTTGCTAGAGGAGTGGAAGGATGTTCTTTGGAAGCTCAGTTGACAGCTCTGTCCTTGAGAATATATGCTGAAGTGGTTTGTAGAAGAGCACTTCTATTTCATGGTCTTGGTTCTTGGTTTTCTATTAAAAAATAGTACAAAAACATTGAAATCTAATTTTTGTTAGGGGGAAAATTTGAAGTAGGGGCAGGCCAATTTAGATTAAGAAATGGTGATGTTAAAATCATCAGTTTTCTAAAATAATTCAGTTCTGAACTTTAAAAAAAACAGTGCTATATTACGCAAAATGCTAATGACTAAAGTGACAAATATTTCAGAAACTGGACAGACGTGAATCTTAAATGAGCAGATGGGATATGAAACTAAAAGTGGGAGATAATCCAAGATGATATAGAAACTATTATGAGAAATGAATTGAGGAAAAAGAAGTGTGTTAAGTGCTATTGCATTTAATAATGTGTTTAAAAGCCTTTCTAGGATTGCTCTTACATAGACAAATGAGAATTGTTGAACTGTGTAACCCATCATTCTTTACATTTTGTGCATTTAAACAAATTAAATTTTGGTCCAGGATTACTTCTCATGAAACCTAGACATTTAAGTCATGAATGTATATGTTATATGTGCTTTAAGTAGGCAATATAGTTTGTCTAACTTGCTTTCTATGGCATAAAAATAAAGAGAATAATTATGATTTTCAGAGGCAGTCGTGGTGGACCTTGAAGGGGAGTTGTAAGGAGTGAAAGATGAGGCAGTTTGCTGTTTGGATAGCTTAGAAATCATTACATTTGAATGTTGAGGGTAGAATCTGGATTACAGTGGGTTGTGGAATGAATGAATGGTACACTTCTCAGTTGAAGAAGATTGATTGTGAAGCAAGCAGGGACTTGGGACTGAGGAGGGTAAGAGATTGAAAGATACATTGAAAGAAAGTTTTTAGCAAGCGAGAACCTAATTTGTGTTTGTGGATCTACAAGTAACAATAGTGGAGTGACAGAAAGATGGAAGATATAAAAAAAGTTGGTAGTTGATTGAACAAGTCTGGCTAGAACCCAGGTGATGGGGTTAGCACTGGAAAAGGGTAAGACAAGCTCTAGAAATAAAAGATGTGAGGATATAAGAAATGAATGATTATGAAGGAAGTGGGGACAATCTCAGTTGTAGTTTGAATGCTTTTTAAATTCAAAGGTTAAAGATATTGAGCTTGAGCCTGGATAAAGATTCTAAAAAATATATTAGCTAAAAATTTTGCATTTTACTTGAAATACTTATTGCAATCAATCATCTTTATTTTTATTTTCCTTTAATGATCATTTTAAGTAGGTCAAATTTCACCGTCTTAAGTTGTATACTTTACAGTTATAAAACTGATTTTGTGGTAGTCATACCAGAACTGATATACATATGCCCAGATGAGAAGTATTTTTCAAAATAAGCCCCCTTGAAGTGGATCATTGCCAATGTCTTACTGTATAGTATTTTTTGGTCCTTTTCCTTTGGAATCCCTTTTAGAGATGGTTTAGTTGACCACCTTAGAAAATCTTATTTTGAAGGATGCTTCTTTGGTTAGTGTCTTGTCTTTTCTCTTTGTAATTTATTATGTGTTCTTTTATTTTAAACTGTTACTTTCTGATGGGAGTCTTACTGATGATGAGCAAAAACCCTGGGAAGAGCTCTACTTTGGGGTATTTTGGCATACATACATTGTTGATGCGTGCCAAGAGTTCCTGCCTGCTTGTACGGACGCCTCCCAGGTTCTGAGTCTAGTGCTTCAGTGTACTTGGTTTTCGTACAGTTTCAGTGAAGGTGGATTTAGTGGTCCATTGATTGGTAAGACTTGCTACTGGGACAAATTAAATGGGGGGCAAATTTTTGGCAAATTATAAGGGGGGAGTAGAATTCTAAGTTGTACTCTGTATCTGTCTAGTAAACTTCCAGATACCATCCTGAGGTTGGTCCATTTTTGGCGAGACTGAAGTAATCATTAAGAAGAGCCTTGGGATAAATAAAAGTATCTTGTTGAGATAATCTCTTAAGGTTGTAACAGAAAGTTTGATCTGTGAGACCAAGGTTCTTACTTTGCCCACTCAGTGTTGCTTTTTACTCACTTAACACTGTCTAGTAAGCCATCTAGCATCCTGTTCATGATCTTTCAGCAATTTCTTCCACAGTCGAAGGTTAGGACAGTAGCATTCATACATTTAGGGTTTTACTTCATCATGATATGCCTTAATATTCAGTGTTAGGGGAGGTGCAGAGGACGTTCTACCTATGTAGCAGGCATGCCTATATCAGTTATGAGTTGAGTGGCAACTCAAGTTCTGTTTTTGAATTCAGGAATATAATGAGCTTTTTCTCAGTTAGCTTTGTTTCTATAGTCTTCAAGTTACATAGATAATTTTCTTTCTCTTTTTAAGTACTTCTCACATTAAAAGGGAATTGAAATCCTATCAAAAAAGTATACTGATATAATTCTAGACTTATAGATATTTTAGGACAATTTACTTATATGATGGTTATTCTAAGCAAATGACAGCCAGCACTTTTTGATTTTACAGACTTATATAACACCTGAGCAGTTTAACATTTAGAGTTTATACCAGAGCATAAATCTACATCTTAGCTACTGAAGACTATAAATATTTATCTTCTGAAACACAAGTTCTTAACTGCAGTTTAAGTTATTAAAAACATTTTTCAAAGCCTGTTGATTTACATACAAAGTGTAGTCATTTGCATGGTTTGAATCAAGTTTTGTGATCCTAAATAATAGACTAAATTCATTAATTGTCTATTAATTACTTGAGAGGGATATCTACGACAATGATATTTTGTTGCTATTTAGTGATATCATGGTGAAACTGAGCTTTGTAACCCAGACAGATGGTGCTATTCTTGAGTCTGTCTGCAGGATCCTATAACATTTAATTAAACAGTGGAATGATTCTCATGAGAACTCATACTTTGATATGTGTAAGCTAATAAACTGGCTTCTTTAGTGAATTTTATAAATTTGATTTGAAAAAGATTTACTTGTTTTTAAACTTTTCTGATGATTCTGTTAAGCTGAGTAGCTTGTTTGGGGGAATTTATATGATAAGCTCAAGGAATATTCTAGATGGAAAATGAATGAGACTAACTAAAGTAGACATTTATCTTCTAAAGTAATTTTGATTTTGTTGCCAGACTTTCTCATATGGTAGGTGTGATATACTGTTAAGAACCCAAAGAGCTGACTTTAATAATTTCCAGAAAACTGAGAAATTCGGTGTTACATGTTAACACTCATTTTGGAAAATAACTGCTAATTTAGATTCCTTGTGATCCACCTTATATTTTAATATTGGAACTGAAAATAGAAATATTTTAAAAAGCCCAATCCAGTTTTAATACATTATGTGGATAGAATTTTGTTTAGCTGTTTTGTAATACAGCTAATATTGGTAATATTGTATGATTGGGATGAATAAGTTTGTCAATTATGTAAATAATTACATAAATAATACATTAATGAGTCATACAACAACATTTCTAGACAATCTTGGGAATTGTTCTCTTTTTAAAATTTACTTACCTTTTATTTAATGCCTGGGCTTTAATAGATGGGAGACAAGACTGAAAGGTGATGTTTGATGCCAGATTGGATGATACGAAGGAGCTGGAAGTTTATTCTTTATGCACATGAGAATGCTTGAAGGGTTTTAAGGAGGATAATGACACGATCAGATTTATGATTCAGAGAGAAAACTCTTGTGGGCTCTGTGGTGTGTAGATTATAATAGCAGAGAAACGAAAGGCAGAGAGAAGGCTCTTGAAGTAGTCTAGATGTGAGAAATTAGGCAGGGCCAGTAGGAATGGAGAGAAAGAAATGGATTCAAGTAATATTTTGGAGGTAGAATTGACAAATTATATCTGTCATGGGGAGGAATCAAATGACAAACAGATGTTCTTGGTTTTATGACATTTGCATTCTTGTGTATACAAAAAAGGAGGAACAGTTGACAATATCCATGAGCTATAGTTTAGCAAGACTTTTACTTTGATCACAGGTGTGTAAAGATGAAAGTATTCACGGAACCTGGATTCTTGATGTTATAATTAAGTCCTACAAAATCAAAGTTTTAAAATTAAATCTCTATAGGGCAGAAAGGCAGGGGATAGTGAAAAGAAAGTAAAATCAAACAGTGGGGTTTATACCGTGCATGTTTTCAGATAAAATTTGAAGGCAGTGAGAATAAAAATTTCTTAAGTTGAGAGAAGGGAAAGGACAGGTGGAGAGAAAAGGTGGGGAAGAAAGGAGAAGGCAGGACTGGTGGGGTGGGTGGAATGGTGGTGTGGGTGGTGGGAATCAGAATATTTTGGCAGAGGAGGAGCTAATGAAATTTTGATTGTTAGAAATAGACATGGAGAAACCCTGATAGGAAGAAAGAAAATGGGGGAGGTACCTTAACAGCAATTGGCTCTATCAGCCTTTACTATATAGAGCCTCTGCTTTTACTAATGGTAAGCTTAGAAAGCAGATTACATTTTTTTTTTTTTCTCTGCAAATCTGCTTTGGGATGTTTTCAGTTAATTTTTAATTTATAGGTTTTGTTTATATTAATTTCATATCAGTGATGTTTTTGGTAGGAGGGTGGAATAGACTTTTACCCATGTTTTTCTTCTTGGCTTTGTGGAATTTGCCAATTTTTAGGACTTGGCATAGTGGATAGAACAGAGAGGACATTTGTAGAGACTACAGTACAATGCGTGTCTTTGCCTGTTCTCATTCTGATTTTGGATATCTTGAAATTTTTATTCTTGTCATTCTAATCTTTGTTCCCTCAACATTTAGCTTTCTGATTGTACAATATTTTTATAGGTATGAAGAGTTTGTTACGCTATGTCACATTTTTCCTCACACATTGGGAAAAGTTTTCCCTTCTCCCTCCCTGCCCATCTCTCCACATCCTTTTCTTTTCCAGTGCATTCCTGGGCTCCGTGCGTGCTGGAACCTCCCCTGCTCCTATTGCACTTTCACTTGGCAGTGCCAGTTTTCAGTGAAGCGCTTAAATGTACATATGCACTTCAGAACCTTTTGATGTAATCTTCTTGGTGAGGGGATCCTCTCCAGTTGTTTTGAGTGCACTTATTGGCACAGCATGTGCTATCTATTGTCAATTGGCTGTAATTCATTCAGTCTTCCCATTTGGGTATATTTTTTTTACTTGGCTACCCTAAAGGTAGAGAATTGGCTTTCTTCCAGTTATCATTTTTCTTTAATTTCTCTCTAAGTGAGGTAGTACTAATGAAATATGTAAAATATTTCTATGAAATAAAATTTCCAAGAAATTAAAACTAAAAAATTACCCATAATCCAGCCACTTCGTTAGATCATATTTACCCCAACTCATCTATTCTTGTTAAGGTGCTTGTGTTTTATACATAGATGTAATCACAGTGTAAATATAGTTCTTTATGCAGCTGTACACACTAACATTTTCCATGTGGTTACGATTTTCAAAATTAAAAATTTTAAAGTATTTTGTAAATTAATAAACCATTATACAGTTATTTTTAAATGTAAGTGATATTGAAGGATCTAACATAAAACGTGAAGGTTCCCTCTCCCATGGAGAGGTAACTACCAATAGTTTAATATTTATCATTCCAGGTTTTTTTCTTGCTTGTATATATTTGTGTGCTTATATACATATACGGTTTCAAAATTGTTTTTATTAGATATAGAGTAGATAAAAATAACATGTAAATCATATAAAGTAGAAAGAATCTCAATACAATGGACACCCACGTGCCTAATACTCAGTAAGAAAAATAATATTTTATCATTTACGAAGTCCTGTGGTACTCTTCCCTCCCATTCTCTTTCTTCTCTCTTCAGAGGTAACTTATCCAGAATTTTATGCTGATCATTCCCTGTTGAAATATAGTTTTAATCACGAATGTTTAGTGTGTATGTGTGTGTATGTACATATATAATTTTGTATGTTTTTTAACTCTTTATAAATGGAATATGCTATATTCTTTTGCAGCTTGCTTTTTTGGTTTAATATTAATGTTCTAACGATGTGCATTGTAATTCACTCTTACATCACAGTTTACGCATTCTATTGATGAACATATTTGTAGTTTAAAAAATTAAAAATGAGGCCAATTCTCCAACTTTTCCTGTAACATTGTTTTTTTTTCCTGTTTAACATTGTCTTAAAATATTTTCAAGTCAGTAAATTTAGATATACCTTTTCTATTATTTTTTAACAGTTGAATCCTGTTTCATAGGATGGGCTGTACTATTAAGATTCTATTTTTTTCTGTAGTAGTACAGTTATGCATTAAATTTTGATAGTTGTAGCCATAAATTCTTTAAAAAGATGTTTACATTCCTATGGGCACTATATAAATGTGCATTTCTTCTGCCCTTGACTATGGTAAAACTTATTTTAATTTTTTCCACTGAGCAAAAATATCTCAATATTTTAATTTTAGTTTATTTCTAATGAGGTTATTACTGTCTTTTCATACATAAGAGTGTATATATTCTGTGAGTTTTCTTATTTTTAAAAGTAATCTCTAAAATGTCTTTTGTTTTCTTTATTTAAAATTTCCAACTACTCACAAATAGGAATCTGTATTTTTTGTCAGACCTTTACATGTTGTGCACAGTCTTACCTCAGAGCTTTTGCTATTTCTAAGTAAGGGTCCTTACTGAATGTCTGGAACTGCTTCGCTGCTTGCCTACTACATGTATTTTCTCATCAAGAGCTAGATACCACTATTCCCATTTTTCAGATAAGAAAACTGAAGTAAGAAATTTAAGTTGCCCAAGTTCACGTAGCCCGCAAATGATGATGCTGGATTGTATGCTCTTATCTCTTCTATCTAAATCCGTTTAGGGCTTCTATGAAGCTCCCTCTAGCTATTCCAAACATTGGTCTCTTTTTTTCCCTGAGCCTTTTAAAAATTAACAGTGTAGACTATATAATTTAGCCCAAGCATGAAGGTAGAAATCACTGGAGCATATAGATTTGCTTGAGATTAATGGAGTGATAATACAGTTTACATTTTTTTAAAGTCTCATCAGAGATTAATGGAGTAATAATACAGCTTAAAATTTCTTCCCACAGATAGGCAGATAGTTTTTTTTCTCTTAGATGAGTTTATTCCAAATTGAGGAATCGTTTTGAAATGAAAAATTAGGATAGTTCATTTTTTTGATCAGTGAGTGGGGCAAGGTAAAAACCTAGGTAACCACATAGCTTTTTAACTTCATTTCCTCACTAAAAGTCTTTTAGATTTTAAAAATAAAATGCCAGTTGCTGAAACGCTTCTATAAAAATGATTTATTATAGTAACGTAATCATGTGCTTATTAGAAAACAGACAAATATCTTAAACAAGATAGAAATTTATATATATACACATATACATATATACACATATGTGTATATATACACACAAGCTGCTTGGATGCAGGCATTTCAGAACTGGTATGTTTACTTCTCAGTCATCAGTGGACCCAGGCTCGCTCTTGTTAACTCTGACTCTGGCATCTTTAGTTTATCACAAGTAGCATATTGTCCAAGATAGCTGTTCAAACCCTAGTCACCATCGTGGCATTCTAGATAGGAAGGAGGAGGAAATGTAGGGAGGCCGCACCTCTCCTTTTTAAGACCACTTTCAGAAGATCCTCACAACATATTGGCCTTACTTAACCTCAGGGAGGCTGGGAAATGTTGTTCTTTAAGTGGGTACCTTGTTATTCCCAACAATATAGAGTATCTGTTTCTGTGGAGGAAGGAGCCATTCATGTTTGGATAGGCAACTAACAGTGTCTCCTGTACAGAGAATATAAATTTCTGTTTGTACAAGTCTTATTGCAGTTGGGCAAGAAATCATTCTAGCATCACTAATGAACTTCATTAAATAGTTCAATTTCCAGAAATTTTGTGAGTTCTCGTTAGTTAAGTTTAATAAATATAAATTATTAACTAATGTTCTCATGTAGTTAGGCAAGAAAATAATTTTTTGGAAAATATTATGTACTTTATATGAGATACACAGTTACCCTGAAGATGGGTAAGATGCTACTTTGGCTATATTAAAAATAGATTTTTTGAGAGTTTTTACATGAATTCTTTCATTAATACATAAATTTTTGATTATCTTTGAAGAATAATTTGCACACAATAAAATATATCCATTTTAAACGAGTAAGTATGTATAGTTTCATGAGTTTTGACAAATGTATGCATCTGTGAAACCACCACACTTCCAAGCAACCACTAATCTGCTGTTATGATATTCATTTTGCCTTTTCTAGAATTTTTTATAAATGCAACCATAAGTATATAGTTGTCTTTGGCTTCCTTTTGTTGCTTAAGTAGGTCATTCCTTTTTATTGCTAAGTAGTGTTTCTTTGTATCGATATACCACAATTTGCTTATCTATTCATTTATTAATGATTATGAAGTTAACATGTACTGGTTTTGTGTGGGGCATATGTTCTTATTTCTGTAAATAACTAGGAATGCACGTGCTGAATTATGTGGGAAATAATAGGTATTTCACTTTATAAAGTACTGCTAAATTAAAAAAAAAATGGTCATACCGTTTTATTTCCACCAGCTATATATGAGTTCTAATTCCAAGGTAGCAAAGATTTTTCTCTTTCGATTTTTTCCTCAAGTTTTATTGTGTTAATTATTAGGTTTAGGCCTGGGATTAAGTGATCCATTTTGAATTATTTTATTTTTTTGTGGTGAGAGGTAAGGGTTAAAGTTGTTTCCGCATGTGGGTATCTAGTTATTACAGCATCATTTGTTGAGAAGACTATGCTTTTTCCATTGAATTACCTTTATATCGTTGTCAAAAATCATTGAATGTAATGAATGTACATGTGTATATATATGCATGGATTTATTTGTGAATTCTGTATTGTTTGATCTACGTGTCTGTTATGCCAATACCACACTATCGTGATTACTGAAATTTTGTAATATGTCTTGAATTCTCCAACTTTTGTTCTTTTTCAAAATTGTTTTGGCTCTTCTGGATACTTTGCATTTCAGTATAAGTTTTAGAACCAACCTGTCAATTGGTTTAAAGAAAAACAACCCTGAGTCGGAATTTGATTGTAATTTTGTAGAATCTATAGATCACATTGGGGAGAATTGACATGTTAGTAATTTTAGGTCTTTCAGTTCATGAACATAGTCTAGCTTCCATTTCTTTAGATCTTCAGTTTCTCTCAACATTATTTGTGGTTTTCGGTGTACAGGTCTAGAACATATGTTACTAAATTTATCCTTAAGTAGTTCATATTTTTCCATGCTCTTATAAGTGGCATTGTTTTTAAATATTTTCCAATTTTTCACTTCTAGTATATAGAAATACAATTAAATTTTGTATATTTATGCTATATACTACAACTTTCCTAAACTTGGTTATTAGTTTTAGTAGCTTTTCTGTAAAATCTTTTAATTTTTGTAAATGTATATGATGTCTGCAAATAAAGATGGTGTTATAGCTTTCTTTCCAATCTGTATGCCTTTTATTTCTTTTTCTTGCTTTATTGCATTGGTTAGGACCTACAGTACAAAGTTTAATCAAAGTGGTAAGATTTTATATCTTTACTTTGTTCCTGGTATAAAGTGTTCAGTCTTCCATCATTAATTGTGGTGTTAGCTGCAGATTTTCAAACATCCCCTTAATCAGGTTGAGGAAGTTTCCTTTAATTGCTAGTTTGTTTAGTTTTTAACATGAAGAGATATTTGAATTTTGTTAAATGTTTTGTTTTCCATCTATTGAGATGATTGTAGGTTTTATTCTGTTAATATAGGAAATTACATTGATGGATTTTTGAACGGAGCTTGATTCAAATTACATTGATAGGTTTTTGAACGAATTCAGCTAAGCTTGAATTCCCAAGATAAACTCCATGTGGAGGGTGTGTTATCATTTTATGTACTATTGGATTTGATTTGCTAATATTTTGTTACCAATTTTTAAATCTGTGTTCATAAAGGATATTGACATGTAGATTTCTTGTAATGTCTTTGGTGTTAGTAATGTTGGCCTCATAAAATGATTTCAGAAGTCCCTCTTTTTTCTGAAAAAGTTTGTATAAGACTACTGGTAGTTGTAATTATTGGAATAAAATTGTTTATAATAATTCCATTATCTTTTCAGTGTCTTTAGAATGTGAAGTACTTCCTCATCTTTCATTCCTGATATTGGTAGTCTTTTCCTTCTCTATTGATTAAACTAGTGAGACATTTGTCAATTTTATCGATCTTTTAAAATAACCAGCTTTTCATTTTATTTTTTTCTATTTCATTTATTTCTTCTGTGTTCATTATTTCTTTCTTTCAATTTTACATTTGGCTTAATTTAGATTTCTTTTTCTAGCTTCTGAAGGGAGAAGCTTAGAATTATATTTCCACGACGAAAGCTACAGGTTTCTGTTTGAGCACTGTTTTACTTGTGTCCCAGACATTTTGGTATATTTTATTTTCATAATCATTTCAAAACATTGCTTAGTTTCTCTTGTGATTTTTTTGGTCCTATGCATTATTTAGAATTATTATTTAATTTCTAGATTTTGTGTGTATCTGGGGTGTTCTCTATTGTTAATTTCAAATTTAATTCTATTCAGAAATTTCAGTTTAAAAAATATATTGTTTTATGGCCTAGCATATGGCTTCTCTTGGTAAATGTTTCCTGTGCATTTGAAAAAAGTGCATTCTGTTGTTGAGTATAATGTTTTATAAATGTCGGTTTGGTTGTGTTGGTTGATAATGTTTTTCATGTTTTCTCTATTCTTATTGATTTTCTGTCTACTTGTTCTATTGGTTGCTGAGAGGAGGCCTGTTGAACTCCAATTATAATGCTGGGTTTGTCAATTTCTCCTTTTAGATATATCAGTTTTTGCTTCATATATTTTGAAGCTTCGTTGTTAGGTGCCTACACATTTGGGATTTATGTCATTTTGAAGAATTGACATTTTTATCATTATAGAACTCTCCTCTTTATTCTTGGTAATAGTTTGTTCTCTTGGAGTCAACTTTTGATATTAATCTAGCTACTTCAGCTCTCTTGTAATTTGTGTTACATAATAATCTTTTTAAAAATATAATTTTACCTTTAACCTAATTTGTCTTTACATTTAAAGTGCATTCCTTGTGGGTGGTATATAGTAGGACCTTTAAAAATTTTATCCATTCTGAGAATTGTTGTCTTTTAATTATAATAGTTAGACTATTTATATTTAATATAACTGTATTGATATGATTGCGTTTAAGTGGCAATCTTGACTTTTTCCCTATCTATTCCATCTATTCTTTATTCCATTTTTTTCCCTCTTTTCCTTCTTGCTTTTGGATTATTGGAGGTGTTTTTTTTTTTTTTTTTTATGATTGCATTTTATCTTCAGCATTGGCTTATTAGGTATGCCTCTTTGTCTTTTTAAGTACTGGTCAAGGGTTTATAATATACGTCTAAGTTTTCATAGTTTACCTCTAAATAATATTATATTTCTTTTATAATTAAAAACCTTAAAACAGTATACTTCTGTTTTCTCCTTCTGGCTTTTGTTCTGTTGTTTTACATTTTTCTTCTATATGTCATAAACATTCCACAATACTTTATCATTTTTGCCATAATCAGTTAATAAGCTTTTAAAGAAATTTAAAAAATTAGGAAACATATTTTATGCTATTTTTATATTAACTTTCTGGTGCTTGTTATTCCTTTGTGTGGATCCAGGTTTCCATCTGATATTTTCTTTGTATTTGAACTTTTTAAAAGCATTTATTTTAGTTACATTTATTACAGTGCAGTTCCATTGGCTTTTGTTCATCTTTTAAAAAAATCTATATTTTACCTTTATTTTAAAGAGTATTTGTCTTTGATCTAGAATTCTAGATATGGAGATTTTCTTTTTCTTTCAGCATGTTTTATTGTTTTTTGTCCTGCATATTTTCTGATGAGAAGTCTGTTGTAAATATTGTTTTTGTTTCCCCTTATGCAGTGTGTCTTTCCCCCCTTGACAACTTTTAAGATTTTTCTTTTTATCCTTGGTTTTCAGAAATTTAATGTATTTTGGTGTCATTTGTTGGTGGTGGTTGTTCATTCTGCTTTGGGTTCACTGAACTACTTGGTTCTGAGATTTATTGTTCTCATGAAATTGGAGACACTTTGGCTATTATTCAAAAAAGTTTTGTTGTTCCCCCCCTCCCCCCCCACTTTGCTGTTTTCAGAAATTTAATGTATTTTGGTATCATTTGTTGGTGGTGGTTGTTCATTCTGCTTTGGGTTCACTGAACTACTTGGTTCTGAGATTTATTGTTCTCATGAAATTGGAGACACTTTGGCTATTATTCCAAAAAGTTTTGTTGTCCCCCCCCTTTGCATTTTGTTGACCCTAATTCTATGTATATTAAACTGCTTCTTATTCTGAGTGCTTTGGCTTTACTCATTCTTTCGGTTTTAAAAAATTCTCTGTTCTTCAGCTTGAATAATTATATTGTATGTTTTCAAGTCCTCTGACCTTTTTATTTGGCATTGGCTAATCTGCTATTAAAATCATTCAGTGAATTTTATTTCATATTTTGCATATTTGGATTTAGATATTTTATTTTTTTAAATCTGCTATTTCTGTCCTTAAGTTTGTGTTTTCCTTTAAATCCTTGACCATACTTATAATAGCTGTTTTAAAGTGATTTTTAATTCTATCATCATTTTATATCTGAGTTTTTCTTCAGTTATTTTTCTCCTGGCCATGGGTCTTCTTTTTGTACTTTGATACTTTGAATGTCTTGTATTCTTTTATTGGATTCTGGACATTGTGAATATTATGTTGTTGAAAGTCTGGATTTCGTTTTTTTAAAGAGTTTAATTTTGTTTTGGCTAATAGTTAAGCTTCTTGTAGATGGTATGGTGATAATGATGATGATGATGATGCTTTTTGAGGCTTGATTATTAGGGTGCATTAGAGCAGTCTTTATGGAGGCCTAGTTTCCTACTTTTGAGTTGTGATTCTTCTGTGGTCTCTGTTTAGACCCAAGGTGGTTTAACAATGTTTTTTTACTCTCTTCAGAACTGGACTCATCTCCCAGCTTTGTGAGCTGTTAGAAGGATAGCTCTTTAGCTATTCTTTGCCTGGATCCATTGAATTTTATTGTTTGAATGTGCTGCTTCATATTTAGGAACGGTCTCAGAAGAACCCTTGTCAGATCTCTGGAGCTCCTTTTCTGCATAACTCTCCTTTCTGGCCATCTGCTCTCTCAATTTCAGCTGCCTCTGGCTTTGTAAGGCCCACCTCATTGGTTTTCTCTTTCAGAGATCCTAACGTTGTGCTACCTGTTGTTAAATGTCTGAAAACAGTAGTTTTATATTTTTTGTCTAGTTTTCTAGTTTATGATGGGAGAACAATTCTGGTGCACTTAATTTATATTTTAAATGTCATATTTGCCTTGTGTATGTTACCCTAGTTCAGGGGCCAGCAAACTTTTTCTTAGAGAATCAGGGAGTAATTATTTCAGGCTTGTGGGTCATACAGTCTCAGTTGCAGCTTATCAGTTCTGGGTCATAGTGTGAAAGCAGCCACAGACAATATGTAAACAAATGGGCATAATTGTGTACTAATAAAACTTTATTTCCAGAATAGTGGTCAGCGTGTGGGCCAGTTTGCCAACCCCTGAGCTAGTTGACAGATACAAATGACATTAGAGTTATGAAATCTATGGTTGGAAGGAAGAATCTTTGAGATTCATAATTCATGTTTTAAAGGAACCTTGTAAATGTTATTGTCCAATCAACCCTTTGATGTTTGAAGCCACATATAGTATTGACCTGCTTCTCCTTAACCCACCATATCTGTGATTCTCAGGAATCTCAGTCAGGGATTCTTTCTTGAGGGAGCTCTCACTGCTTTTGTTTTAATGATCAGTTTTTCCGTTCGATTCTCTGCTACCACTTGGGTCTGGGCTGAGCATATCAATTTCATCTTCCACATATCAGTCTTTCATATAATTAAAGACTTTAGATTACTTCAGAATCTTCTTAACTCTATTTTAAATTCATTCAACTTAATTCAACTGTGACTTTATGCTTTTATTTTTGCTGCCATGTTTCTTTGCTTGAAAGGATTGAATATGAGGCCATATAGCCTCTATCCACATGTCACGTTCATGTTTTCTCCATAATCTAGTCCTTCATCCACTAATTTGTTCCATTTTATCAAGATTCCTCTCAAAGTATGGAGCTAGGAGCTGAAAGTGATATTGACTAGTGACTTGATAAGTAAGATCTGTTGTTTGGATCGAGATCAACGATTCCCAACCTTTTTGGCACTAGGGACCATTACTCCTTTGATCCGATGATCTGAGGTAGAGCTGAGGAGGTGATGCTAATGCTGGGGAGCGCCTGAAAATACAGGTGAAGCTTCACTTGATCCCTTGCCGCTCACCTCCTGCTGTGTGGCGCAGTTCCTAACAGGCCATGGACCAGTATCATTACTATATGGAAGCTTTGAGAACCTTTTCTTTTTCTCTGGTGTTGCAAGTTTATAATACTAGGCCTTTTGTGTGTCTCTCTTAATCTTTTGTTCTGGGTTGAGTACCCCTGATCTAGATACTGTACTTTCATTAATATACTTTTATTAATATAGCTTAAGATGGCAGTGACTTTTTTAGTAGTTACATCATATCATTTACTTGTGTTAAACTTATTGTCAAACCTCTGAGCCCTTTGCACTCATATTTCTGTTAAGCCAGTTTCCTATTTTTTTATCTTTATATTGTTAAATTAATATTTGTAAACTAAGGGCTAAAAAGCATTACAACTGAAGAAAAGAGTTATGAATCAGCAAATATATATGTTAGAAAGCATCTTTGCTGTATAACTTCATTGCATGGAGAATTATCACATTGCGTTTCTCACGACATGGAAATTCTATGTTAGATAAGAGTCATATGGGAAGCCCAAGATAAGAGTCACATGGGAAGCCCAGTGTCCTCCTCTCAGCCCCTCTGCAGAGGGCATCGCTGGCAAACCCCTTAGCTATGGAAGAATTTGAGCAGTGCTAGGTGGGAAGGGAGCATGCCTCTGGGAGTATGACTCTGCTTAGCTGGTTTTAGTAGTCCAAAAAAAGGAGAAAAGAATCAGACAACACCACATTATTTTAACACATAGTGAATAACTTTTTGGCATTTTCAACACAATTTGTGGGATACTAAGTCGTTCTTAAACTTAGGAATTTGTCTAGAATCAGCCTATAAAATGGTGTGCATTCTTCTTATTAGTAATAACTTTTTGTATGTATTAAATATATTTATCACATATTGATTAGTTTTGTTTTTTGTTTTTCTCATTTTAAATTAGATTTGTACTTTTACACAGTTAAAGAATCAAATATTTCTATAAGATTGATAACTAATAGCATTCCCCTGATCCTGGTCTCCATTTTACCTCCTCCACACAACCACTTTCACCCCTCCCCTTTTGTTGATTATCTTGATTATCCTTAAGTGTTTTCTCAATACTGAGCTCCTAAAGTTACTTTTAGGTTTTAAATTCTGGATCTTCTACCACTGAAGATGAAGATTTAGCTCATTCTCTCTGCCTCCTGCAAAATAAACATCTTTTCTCCTTCCACTTTCCCAAAATGGGTATATAGTAATTTGTCAATATTCAGTGTTAAGTCATTTGATTATCTTATCAAAAGTAAGGCTGAACCATCTATTAAGCTCGAATTACTTTTTCTTTTCTGTGTAACTTGAAGATGGTAATTCTCTTTTGTTTTTGTCTGTTTACTTTTCTATGTCTTTTTAACTAACTCATTCCCAGACTTTTTGTCTATTGTCTGAATCTTCTTTTAAGACCTTGAACTATATTAGGTGTTCTGTCAGTTTCATCTTCTTGACAAGAGTCTTTCCAGGAAACGTCTGATCTATCATAATCTGATTGGTTCTTCTCAACACTGATGCACAATCGACAACCTAGAATCATCTGATTATTTACTAATTTTAGAGGTTCATTTTGCTCTCTCCCATGTAGGCTCCATTTCCTAAATTTCATGGCTGCTTACTTGGTTAATTTCTCCTTTTGGTAGGGCACACCTCCGGCAGCTTCCTGAGAAAAAGGATGCTTTTATTTTTATTTTTTAAAAAGACCTTTCATATTTTAAAAATGTATCTATTTTGAGAGCATTTGAAATGTTGTTCCCCTGGCATATGTCAAGTCAAATAAACTCTTATAAAAAAATTAAAAAATGTATTTATTTTACTTCTACACTTTTGATCGTTTAGATTGGCATAGTACCTAGTTTGGAATAATTTAACTTCACAATTTTGGAGTTATTGCACCATTGTCTTCTTATGGCATTGCAGTGGAGAAGTCAGAAATTGTTCTGATTTCTGATTCTTTTTACTATATGGAAGCTTTGAGGACCTTTTCTTTTTCTGTGGTGTCGCAAGTTTATAATAATAGGCCTTTTGTGTGTCTCTTTTAATCTTTTGTTCTGGAAACCCAGAGAGCTCTTTCAATCTAGAAATTCTTTTTTTTTCTGGGAAATTTTCATGAATTATTTTGTTAGTCATTTCCTCTTTTTCGTTTTCTGTATTTTCTCTTTCTGAAAACTCTTGTATTTGGTTTTGAACTTCCTGGGCTGCTCCTCTAATTGTATCTTCCCCCATCCCCCTACTTTTCATTTTTGTTTATTTGCTGTATTTCTGGGAGATTTCCTAAACTTTATCTTCCAGCCCTTCTATTGAGTTTTATCATTTCTGGCATCGTTATTTAAAATTTTCCAAGAGCTCTCTTTTAGTTCTTTGTTCTTTTCTGAAATAGTGTCTTGTTCTTTTTTAATGGTTGCACTATTTTATGTCTTTAAGAGTATTAATAATAGATTTTTTAAAAAGGTTTTTCTCTAGTGTAGTCTGTTTCCTCCAAGTTGCTTTTCTGTTTGTTAAGCTGCTTTTCTATTTGTTTTTGTCTTTATAATAATTCACTGGCCTTCCTTAACCGTTTGGTAATTCCTGCTCTTCTGTTCATGTTTAGGAATAGTGGACTGAAAACTGCTTGGAAGTTCTGAGTATGTGAGTGGCTTTTGTTTACTGTGCACTTGAATGATCTAGGTGGGCTCTTTAGTTTGGGAACCTTTCGTGTCAGTATCTTATGGTTTTTTTGAGCTGGTCATATTTCCCAGAGAAGACTTTTCCAGACTGTTTTCTGGGGGCATGAAATTCTGGCTGCTAGCTTTCTGAGTGCTTAAAGGGAGATAGTGGGAGAAGGTGGTTTTTGACCTTCATTCTGTACGTGCTCACCCGATGTACTGTTTTCATTCCTGTTCCCTGCCTTCAGTTGTGCCTGTGGCCCCCCAAGTCCAGACACCCCTCTTTTCTACTGTACCCAGAGAATACCCTTCCAGTTATTTACTGGGGTAAAAATGGGCAATGAGGCGAGTACCTGGATTTTGAGTGTCTTCTAAGCAGACTTTCAACCAGTTTTCCATATTTTATCTCCTGTCTTTCAATTCCACTCCCACAGGTACCTGTATTTATAATTCCTGAGGCTGAAGGGATTCTGTGTAAATTGGGTTTTATCTCTCCTTTCTTCACAGCTAGGATTCAGTTTTCTTAGGTATCGTAAGTGTCTTTACCTCTTGAGCATCTGCTTTTTAGCTTTCAAAATCTGATTCTCTCATCTCCTCTTCTACCTACTATTGTTATTTTATAATTTAAAGGGAGAAAAAAACCCAAACCAAACTTCTTTACTGATGTTTTAGAGGGATTTAAGTAAGAGCAAAAGCAGATGTGTGTGTTTACTCTGCTGTCTTTACCTGGAGCTGATTAGTTATGTTTTAACAGAAGTTTTCTATTATCCCTTTTTTTCCCCCTATAACTCAAGAGATGACTTAACATGTTTACTGTATTTTACCCTGATCAACTATCACAGGAGGAAGTGAGGTGAGGCAAACTTGGAATTTCGTAGTGCACTCATGTTAGCCCCAGATGACCACAGCTGCCTTTTCTACACACTCCTAGAATCCTGCTCAGGATTAATATTAAGCTAATTGCTCTATAGTTTGAGAAGTCTTTTCTTTCAAGCTTCTTGAAAATTCAGATGTCT
>NW_006433949.1:3021783-3027077 GCF_000325575.1 Pteropus alecto | reverse complement strand
GCTGATCATTCTAAATTTCAGTCTCATTTATAAGTTGCCTTTGTAAGTGGGGTGTAATTAGCCTGGGCTAGGAGACTTGAAACTCATTTAGTATCTAGGTCAACCATATCACTTTACGGATTGGGAAGCTGAGGTGCCCTGAGATGGAATAGATTTCCTAATATCGTAGAGGTAAATGGTTGAAAAAGAGGACTTGAGTCTAGATCTGCTGACCTCTCGCCAATGTTCTTCCCATGGTACTATACCCTGGGTTCATTCTTACCAAGGTCTGTTAGTTTTACTCTGTTCCATGACCTCTGAATACAGTTTTAACTTGAGAGCCACACTGAAGGTATAGTGAGTGTATGCTTTTGCTCATGAGGGATTTGATCATTGGCCTTGGGTCAGTGCAAATAAATGACCTCCACTGGGAGAATTTATCAGCTCATTTCCTATGTATATAGTATCTAAAGAAGAGGATGTGAAGAATTAACATAAATTTTTCTTAAATACATTCATGCTGTTAGAAAGTGCATGTATTGTGATTCTGTTGTAATCTATTTAATTTGAACCATTCTGAACTGACTGTAGTGGCCTTCTGTTTGGGCCAATGAATCTCCACTTTTAAGTTCAATTTTCTGAGGACTTTGACTACCTGTACAACAGATAATAGCCATTGCTGAGAAATTTCTCTCTAGTCTCTCTTATTATTAGAATAGTTATCTTCTTGGTTTGTTATACATATCCTCTATGAATTAGGTTGTGTAGATACAGTCTTATAGTGGTAACATGTAAAAGAAGGCATATAATTATCTGAGTGAAATAAAAAAAGCCTCTTCTATTCAGGGGACGGTGTGTGGGCACTCATACTCGTTTTCTTAATACCCCAGGAAGACTAAAGAAAGATTCATGAACTTTCTTAAATTAGAAAGTATGGCCATGAGCTCTTGTCATTGCTAAATTGAGTTGATGACAGTTTCTTTGTACTATTTTATAATCCTCTAGAGCTAATTTTTACCATTAGCCCTATGAAGCAGCATGGCAGAGTGGGAAGAATTTATGCATTAAATTCAGTTATGCTTTAAATCCAGTTATATTTGGAATGTGCCATTTGCTACCTATGTGGTCATGGGAGAATTATTTAACCTTTCTGAGTCCTAATTTCTTTAGCTGTCTGTGAAGATTAGAAATTATATATGAAGACCCTAGTATGGTGCCTAGTATTAAGTGGACGATGAATAAATGATAATGGTTATGGTTTTTGTTATATGTATGTACATACTGTTTTGTTCCTTGTATATTCTAATTTTATCTTTTGATTCTATATTTTAAAAGCCATGTAATTTTAAACTTAAATGTAATTATGGATTTTTCATCTTTGACAATGAGAAATACTGCATTTTGGGGTAATTTGCATCTAGAAATATTTTAAAGAGTTGCTTCATTATTTTGAAATTAAATAATTTTGAATCTTGGAGAAACACATTTGTCAGAAATTGGGTCAGCAGAACTTTATGTTGAATTGATTTTTAAGTAACAAACATGATATCGTATATGAGGACGTATTTTAGTCTAATTGAATATACACATCTATGATAGAAATTTTTTTTTTTGGACAGAGTATTTCAGTAACATTAAGTAGTCTTTCTTCTTATCAAACATTAATTCAAAAATTAAAGCTAAGTCTTTGAACATTCCATTTTGTACTTAGATATTTCTGTTAGGCTTGAATGGTGGTTCATTGTTATATTTTCCAATGAACAATGGTATAATATTTAATTTTAGCTTTAAGGTAAAGGAACTAAATTGTTTTAAAATAATTGGACATTTTTCAGTTATTTTGGCTAAATCAGTTATGAAGTGGTTAAGTTTGTAGCCTTGCTGTTATGTCACTTGTATTTGTGTTTTATCACTTGCTACAACAACTCCATGAAGAATATAGAGCAGGTGGCAGCAGCTTTCCTTTACCACTGAGACCATAGAAGCACTGATAGGAAGTTAGTGGAAGTGCTAGGATTAGGAAACCATTCTCCTGAATCAAAGCCAAATATTTTGTTTTTTTTCCGTGCCGGATGTTACAGGTGAAAGTATTCTAGTGAGCAAATTGCTGTTCATAGATATTTTAGGGGACTGACTCACCTGATGTTTAAATCTCTGATATACCTTAATTTTCTAACCTTTTAGATACAGTTAATGTAAGTATTAGTGATTCATATTTATTGGTATCTTTTTATTACCCCTCTTTTTCCCCTCAGGCACAGAACATTAGCCTAGGCAATAATAAAGTCTACTTTTCTGATTTCAGCTGTCCCTTTTTAGGTTTTTAATTGTTTCCTTCTTTGAGGTTTATTTAAAAATTGATGCTAGGCTTTCTAATTAAAAAAAAACAACAACAGAGCTTTTATTTGAAGAAACGAAGGAACTTGTATGACAGAAAAACACAGAAAGGATATGAACAATTTAAAGAGAAATAGTCCTGCTACTACTAGTTATGATAATAGTATCATGTGTATTTTTTGCCAAGTGCCAGGTACTGTCCCTAAGTGCTTTATGTGTATACTAACTCATTTAATCAATTTTATAAATACTATCACCCTCATTTTGCTAGTGAGACAGCAGAGAGACAAAGGTTAAGTAACTTGCTAAATACTTGCTACTTATGTAGCTAGTAAGTACAGACAGAAATGGGATTCAAACCCTGGCAGGCTGGCCTAAGGTTATACTTCTGATCAAGTATATGATAATGATTTCCTCTAAACAGAACAAGGACTACAAATTAGTACAAGAAATATCATTCTGTTAAATTGGCAGGTATTTAAAAAGCAATTTGGGAGAAGGTTATTTGTATTGGTGGGACTATTAATTGAAAAGTAATATGGTAGCACTCATGCATGAGTCTTAAAATATTTATATTCTTCGGTAATTCTACATCAAGCAATCTCTCCTAAGGAAATAATCCAGAAAATAAAAACGTTCCAGAATGTTCACCAATTATAATTATAATAGTGAAAAAAAAGGACGGTTGTCCAGTTATGGAATAAATTTTTTTCCAGTGAATAGGATATTATGCAAACATTAAAAATTGTTTTTGAAGAATAATTAGTAATATGTAAAAATATTTATAATAAGTGAAAAAGTGCAGGATATAAAACTATGCAGTATGGTTCCAACTTTAAAAATGTATATGTATGGAAAAACAGGAAGAACATACAGTTAAATGCTAATAATTATTTCTGATGTGATTATGGAAAATAATCCTGGTATGATTAGTTTCATTTTTAAAAACTTTATGAACTTTTTGCATTGGGAATGTAGTGTTTATAGCTCGAGGAAACCAAGTGACATAAAAGGAAAGCCTAAATGATGCCAATACCAGCCTTTACTACGAATAGTCATTAAATATTAGATTTGCATATTTCATAGTGTAAAAAGATAGATTACTGAACTTAAGATGGTTTTAGTTTAGATGTTATTAACTTCGGAAACTTTTTTGAAGTGAAACTTTTTGGATCAAAGAAAATTGATATTTTTTTCCTAAAATGTGTTCATTACAGTGATTGTTTTAGTGCTTCAGATTTGTTTCAGTTATGTTAGTAGAAGAAATGTTTATTGTTCTATCCTGTGGTAGTTGATTTTTGAAAAATAACTTGTTGACAAAAATTACTGTCGGTGGTGGTAGTGAGTGGAGAGTGGGGAGAGGAGTAAGGATCGAATGCAAGGATACATGGGCTCGTTGGTACAGAATCAATTATTAATCTGTTTTACTGTCAGTTTTGAATACATAGTTGTAGTTTATAGCTTCTGGAGTAAAGAATTCAACTTTCATTTGTTTTGAAACATCTTTGAAGTTTAGTTCCTTAAACCTAAGATTTAAAAAATTTTAAAATACAAGTTTCTGTAAAAGTACAAAGATACAGGTTCGGTTGTCAACAAGTTCCCACGTTTTAAAATATATTTAAAAAACAAAAGACCAAACTACATTAGGGAATTGTTATTGAAACAGCTTTTCTGTGTGGTACATGTCCAAAAACATGAATAAATTGTTGATAACTGCATCAGTTTTATTAGCAGCTTATTTGTTCATAATGAAGCACTATAGTATTGCATGCTGTTTCCTTGATTAAAAAGGATTTGAATTGTAGCTTCTGGATGGAAAGGAATTGAGGAAATTCTTAGAAAGAAATTATTTCAGTTCTGTATTTATTTTTTAATTTCTTACCTGATTTCTAAATGTAATTTATGAATCAACTAAGGAATAATAATATAGAAAACAGTTTTATACAGAGACTTTATAGTAAGTATTTAGGTAAAAAATGGTTCGACAGGAAATAATGATTATCTGTTTGTTGTACTTTGATATTTAATATACAGAGCTCAGTAGAAATCTTGATAGGAAGAAATGAATTTTTTTGCCCTTTAAAAATGGAGGATTAACAAGTGGGAGAAATGTTATGATGGGAAGTGTAGTGTAAATATTTAGCAAATTTGCTTCTCCATGTTGAGGTCTTTTCTTAGTGTTCTTAACTAAAAGGAAAAATCAAAACTATTGGCCCATTTGGAATTTCCTTTTTAAGACTTTCCTTTTTACATCTTTTGCCCTTTTGTTTTTTTTTTTTTTTTTTTTTTTTGTCTTTTTCCAGGCTGAACTCACTGGAATCAAATGGCGTAGGTACAATTTTGGAGGGCACGGGGACTGTGGACCCATAATTTCAGCCCCAGCCCAAGATGACCCAATCCTGTTAAGTTTCATCCGATGTCTGCAAGCCAACTTGCTGTGTGTATGGCGCCGTGATGTCAAACCAGATTGCAAAGAGTTATGGATATTCTGGTGGGGAGATGAACCCAACCTAGTGGGTGTAATACATCACGAACTGCAGGGTAAGGTTTTGTTTGTCCTTAAAAATTATGTGCATGACATATTTTTTGAACAGTGGTAAATTCCAAAGATCTTATTAAGACTTGCCAAGAAGAAAAATCCAAGTGTTTAATGGGTGCGTCTCTCAAAGGAACATCATCACTTTCACCCTCTTCTTCCCACTCCCATTTTTTTCAAAGGCTCCTGTCCTTTCCCAGTCATGCTGGAAATCAGAACCTTGTGGCCATTATTACAAAAGGAAAGTATTGTGTCTCCTGGGTGTGTTGAGTTGGAAATGAGGCTAAGAGCCACTGTTTTAAAATGATAGTGAATTGTGATTAGCAAGTCAGTGAAACAGACAGAATTGTTCTTTCTTGGACGGTGGCTGTTGTTCATTGCCAGCAGAACCCTGGTGAAAAATTGTAAAGTGATAATGGAAACTTAGTGCAGGCTTTATTGG
>NW_006433949.1:2998076-3021758 GCF_000325575.1 Pteropus alecto | reverse complement strand
AGTAATAGAAAGGATTTGCCTAATTTTGGCGTAGCAAGTTTCCCTTTGTTTTGTTCCTGCTTTTTATGTAATTAGTTGATTCCAGGAAATATTTGTTCCACCGTTGCCTAATTTTTGACTTCAGATTATATCTGATACCTGGAAACTTTGAATTAATGTAGGAGTTTCATTATTCTAAGTTCTCCTGCAGATTTGTAACCAGAGAAAATTTTATCGATACTCTGAATTTCTGGTAAAAGTTTTTACCTCTTTACCTAAACATTTCCATCTAGTATGCTAAGGAATTTTTCTGAATCAAGACTAATTCTGATCTTTAGTTAGAGTAGAGCATTAACTTTTTTTGACTTAGTCTCTTAGAGCCAACTTTTATTAGGTCCAAACTACTCTAAATTTTAATTAGTAGTTGAAAAATTTTAGATAGTGTTTGGAATGTTTTGTTAGCTGATATGTTTAATATTCTTTTAAGAAACCTTAACATATATTTGAGGGCCTCTTCTAAAGCCTGAAGGATTTAGAAGAGGCCCTCAAATATATGTTAAGGTTTCTTAAAAAAAGAAACCTTACTTCTGCTTTACACCTTCCTAGCTTTTCTCTGCAGCCACTTTTTATCTGTGATATCTCCTGCCACAACAGCCAGAGGGCAGTAAACCACAGTGGACTAATTAAGCTGTTGACCTTATAGTCCATTTGTCTATTCAACTCTAATTTTTAGAGTATTTGATATATAAATTTAAGAACCCATTCTGGATAAGAATGCTTACTTAGCTGGATAATCAGCAAAATCTCAAAACTTATGTATCATATCTCAAAGCTTATTTTATGTAGTTAGCAGTGAACTCAAGTAAAATTAAACATCTGGATTCCATTTATCAGAATTTTAAAAATAAAATACCTCCTAGAAGATACTTATAACATTTACATTTGTTCATTTAAGTATCGAAATATATATTTTTGTTGGTTTAAAAATTTTTACACATGTAGTAGAGGAATATAGCATTTTTGTTTGTTTTAGTTTCTTCTTTAATTTTAATGATTGTTTTTGCCTCTTGATCTCTTAATTTCTCTACTCCACATTGATCCCTTGTTGTTTAACTTTTTGGTCTGGTACAAGATTTGTTAGCACAAATCAGTATTTTATAACGATAATGATACCAAACCCAACTGTTAATTTGGCTCATTTAGTTGAGGTATAGAGGAAAGTACATTTAACTATACCAACAAAGCACATGATCAGGGTTCTTGGAAATAGCTTATTATTTCTCATGGACTTCATTAATAAGTTAACAAAAAGATGTAGGCTATTTAAATGTTTCATAGTTGCCTTACATTGCATATGTAGATTCATTAATGTATTAAATATTTTTATGGTAAAGAATTAAGCAAAGATTAACTTTTTAAGTTGTTTTTGTAAGTTACAGAAATACTACATTTCAATTGGAAAAGTAGGAAAACAGAACTGCCAGATGAAGAGAACAAAGAAATAAAAATCCTGAAGTCTAAAACAGAGTTTTAATATTTGGTGTTTTTATGTATAAATGAAATTGTTATCATACTGTTTAGTAACTCAGTCCATTTCCTTAACAGTATATTGTGAATGTTTTCTCATGAGAATAATTACTTTATTTTTATTTTCTTTCCTACTGAGTCCAAAAACTGTGTAAACCGTTTATTCCTTTGTGTGCCACCAGGAAAGTATTACAGTGAAGGAACAATCATAACTCCGTTAAGTATACCTACTCTTTTTAATATGTTGAATTTATGAAAGTTATTAGATTGAAACATGTGAAATTCCATTTTTGTAGATAAAAGTGGCTACAAAGGGTAATTTTATATGGTTCAACTTAATATTAGAAAATATTCGAAACTTAATTAGAACAATGGGGGCATAAAGACAACTTTGTTTCAGGTGCGAGAGAATTTGACAGGCAGAGCAACTATAAAAAAAATGAAGGACACGAAGGAAGTATCTTAATTGGTAGTCATGCAAATCGAGGATATTTTAGAATCTATTTTATTCTCTACTAATATATGTAAGAGTCATTTCATTTTGGGTGAAGTAAGTTTTAGCAGAATGCTGTTAAGCACGATGGTACTATTATTTGTAACATTCCTTTTATAGGGATATTTTACTTACTGTTCCTTAAAATGCTTTTAAGTTGTTATTAGGTATTTCACTTTGTCTTTGCAATATACCCCAAATAGCGTGCTACTAAGACACCTGACGATCAAGTATAATACCCAAGCAATCATCTTAGATTTAAACGTATAAAGTTATCCCTAAAGAGAATAATCCTGTAGAATACACATGAGTTGGTTTTGTAATATTAGACATTTTTTTCTTAAATGTTTGAACATTTATAAAATAGCCTGAGTGAAGACTAAAACACAATTATAGCCTTTCCCCGTCACTTGGATAAACACTTTGGGCTCTTGTATGAGAAATTGGTGTTTATATCGTGTGGCATAGTGGTTCATAGAATGGGCTTGGGTTTGAATTCTTGCTTGGTTATTTGCTAGCTGTGTATTCTTGGTTAAGTTATATAATTTAGTGGTGCCTTGGTAAATTGGGTTGTAAGGATAAAAAAAAGTTAAAGTACTTAGAATAGTACAGAGAGCAGTCTATAATTGTTAACTATTGCTGCTGCTACTACAATGACAATAATTAACTCATACATCAACATTAAAACATTTTATTATTTTTTTAAATAATTGGTCTGTTCTGGATTACATTCAGTGCTTGCTAATGTTTGTCAGATATTAATTTTTAAAGTTATACTTTTAGGTTGAAGTAATCATGCTTTGAAGTAATCATGATCGCTTTAAAAATGGGATGACCTTTAGTTCCAGAACTAATGCGTAAGTGTTCGTAAACTTATAATAAGACCACTGTGAGCCTTAGTGCCAAGGGTTGATAACCTTTTTGGTTTCTCTTTTGTTTGTTGATTCAGCCTCTGTTAGGCAAGGTCTGTGATCAGTCCTGGGTGTGTAAAATGAGTCCTTATCTTTAAGGAGCTCACAGTCTTATTGGAGTAGCTAAATGAATCCATAATTGTGATACAGTGGAGTAAGCTGTCTATCATTAAGTTATGGGATCCTGCAGAACCATCAGATTCAGCCTTGAGGAACAAAGGGTAGGGAGCTGATCTGGAAGCCCAGAGTTGGTGAGGTCTGAGGTGAGTCTTACAGGATAAGTAGGAGTTATCTTGGTTGGAATGGAACTTGTCCTTGGTGAGGTCTGAGGTGAGTCTTACAGGATAAGTAGGAGTTATCTTGGTTGGAATGGAACTTGTCCTAGTCAGAGGAAGTAGCCTGTACAAAGGGACTGCAGGCAGTGAACAAATTGTGGGGAGAGCAGGTTTGCCTGGAGCTTTGGGTATGACTGAAATAGTCAGGGAGACTGAAAGTGGAATGGTGGGGCAACACACTGAAGTAAGCGTGAGGAATTTGGACTTAATACATTTTGAGGAATTGTAGGTTTATAACCAGGAAACAAAGAATTAGGAAGTTATACACAAAATGAATGTGAGCAGAAAGACCTTAATATTATAATAAATTGTTTTTTTTTCTAAATTGAGCTATGAACTTAAACATTCTGTTTAGGATACAGATTTATTTAATTTAAAAATACCAATGGACTATGTTCTGAACTTTATACTACTAGTCTGCCAGTTTTATTTTATTATAACTTTGCCCATTTTGCTTGACTAAATTTTTCCCAAATTTTCACTTTGAATTTTGGAGGTTAATACAGTATGGCAAATTGACTTCTCCTAATCAACCAAACAAAATCAGTTTATAAACACAATCTTTTGGTCACTTCATTGCCTATTTGTCAGTGGTGGCAAGACTTGCAATCTTGAAACCCCAAAATATGACAGAGAGCAAGTATAGACTTCTAGGGACTGGCAATAGAGTCTAGTATGTACTTAATAATGTTTGTTGAATGAATGAATCAGTGAATAAATGGAACCTATCTTATATGGTTCTAACGTAACATAGTACTGTATTCTTAGAAAGTCGACTTATAATAAATATACATAAAATTTTACATGATTTGATAATGTGAGGAATTTGAAAACTAGTTAAAATTGGCATTACTTCTGTTTTTAATTTCTAAGTAGGTAGAAATATCCATTTTATTTTCTGTATGTTCTGTAGAGAAATTCAGCTGTAAATATGCATTGCATAATTTTGAAATTTAATTTATTTCTGTTATCACTTTTCCTTTTGATTAAGATTAATGTAAACTATAATGGGACTACACCTGTCCACCTCTAAAAAATAGTTGTCCCAATATCAGTATTAGAAGTCTTAGGAATCAGCTTTACTGTCAGCACAGGGGCAGAATGGCAGTTGTTAGTCCTTGTCATGTTTAGAGTATTGCTTTTTTCCATTTTTCATAGTGCTCCCACCTATGCCAGGGGATGTGGGCCATTGCAAAAAACATCATTACATAATAGAGTGCTAAGAAAAATGGATCAGGTGTTCTGACTGTGACCAGTGTAAGATAATTTAAGACACTCATAATACTATTGTTTATACCACTGAACTGATTGCAAGCCTCTGGAAGAAAAGGTGGGTACTTTATAGGCATGGAGGAAAGCTAAGAGAAGAGAGTAGAGAGCCAGTTTGCCAATATTATAACCTGTATGATTGCAGTCTTTAATCTCAAATGATGGGATTGATGTAACCTTGTTTAAATATCTCCAAAGAAGGACCTAACTTCTGCCCCTCAACTATGTATTTTGAAAAATATTTTCATGCGTATATGCAAAACCTTTTCTTTCTGTCTAAACGATTTGAAGGGAATTTTTAGACTTCATAATTTTTTTTACCCCTAAATACTTCAGCATGTAATTCCTATGAGAATGTGGGACATTTTCCTAAAGAACCCTTATTATGTCATCATACTTAAGAAATTTAACATTGATGTAATTAAATTATCTAATATTCAGTCTTTATCCAGATTCCCTCATGTCCAACGATGCCTTCTATAGCCTCCCCTGCCCCAGTCTAGGATCCAGTTAAAGATAGCACATTGATTGCATTTAGATGTCTTGTCTCTTAGGTCTCCTCTAATTTAGAGCATTTCTCAAGTTGTCTTTTTTGCATGTCCTTCAATGATGTTGATGTTATTTGAAAGGAACAGTTAGGTTGTACTGTCAAATGTTCCATATTCTGAATTTGTCTAATAGTTTCCTAATAATCAGATTTATTTATTTTTGTTTATTTGTTTGTTTATTTATTTTTATGCCTCCAGCACCTGGTCTTCCTAGGTGGTCTCCCATCCAAGTACTAACCAGGCCCGACCTTGCTTACCTTCTCATAATCAGATTTAGGTTAGACATTTTTGGCCAAAATATTGACTAGGTTATATGTACTTTCTGTGGCATCACATCAGAGGCACATCATGTCAGATTGTCCCAATATAGATCCTACTAAGTTTGATTACTTGGTTTAGATAGTATCTGCCAGATTTCACCAGTGTGTAGATACCCTTTTACTTTTCTGTAATTATTAAGTAAATTGGGGTTAAACTTTGAGACTGTGTGAATGTCCTTTTCTCCAATAACTTGTCACTCAGTCCTGAGGAAAACTCTTACTTTAAGCCTATTTAAAAACAACAGAAAACGCTTTGAACTACCTGCTTTTGTAAAAGCAGTGAAAAGGTCAAATGAAGACCATGTTCTTAAGTCACAGGAAAGTTGTTATTTTTGACTAAATGAAATGAAATAATTTTAATCAACATTATAAATGAGTTTATTCTCAATTGAAATGAAAAGTTTGCTTTCTATAAAAGTAACAACCCTTTTATATATACAATTGGCAGGAATGAAATTACCTCTAGGTAAAAGGTTAGTTTGAAAATTTTTTCTAAAGAGAAAATCTGGTCCCTGACTTTCCACCCTGTTTTTATATCTGTTTTTTCATTATTGGTGGTCAATTTATGATTCATTGAAATTAATCTCTAAGTCAGAAGTTTTTTAATTGTTTGGATTTATTTATTTTTCTAGTATAAAATTCTGGTGATTTTAAAAACAGGTGAATTATATCATTCTAGATTTGTAGTATTTAATGTATCAACACTTACATGGAGGTGTTATTATATGGCATTAATAATTCTTGAGATTAATGCGATGTACTTGAAAAGTAAATTTTACTTTAGCTTTTATATCTGTTACTTTGTAGATAATAATAGAATAAAAATACATTTGTATTTCATGAGAAACAAGCACATTTAGGGAAAATGCATGCCCAGTGGTAACTGGTAAATAGCTAGTTCTAAATAGTTTCTGAATTATTCAAATCTTGACATAAAATTTTTGATTTTTAAAATAACTCTGCTATTTCTGTTTCCTGTGTTCAGTTTGAAAGAATTAGTTTGCTTCAGCTGTAAAACAGTCATAGTTTTCATTGTATGACGATTACCCAAATGATCGTATTGTATACTTACTGAAATACTAGATTTAATAGAAAATTATAAATTGTATCCTTTAAAGAGAAAACAAAATACTTATTAAAACTTTGCTAAGCAATAAATTTATATTATAAAACTATAGTAAGATCATAATGACTTCAGAATTTTCTCATATGAAGAATAGAAAAAGACCTAATGGATTAGATAGAATTATTAAGCTAAATGTGCTTGAAATTGAGAGAACAAGCTAAAGTCTAACTTTTGAATGTAAATAAAATCGATGTGTTACCACAGGCAATTTACTGAACCATGTAATTAGTTTTTTATATGAAAAATGAGACATTTATACTGAGATTGTAGTGAAATAGCATGTAAAGGGCTTGTGTTCTAATGAAATGAAAATTAAACAGTTGGTAAAAATTATAATTTAAAGATTGTCGCTTTAGGGAAGAGTTATATCTGATCAGTTGATTTGGAAGGATGGGGAGATTTATGTTTTGGTAGGTATAGGCATTATGGTCTAATATTTTTACATTAACATAAAGTCACTGCCACCCATAACAAGCCCGATCCCGTCTGATCTCGGAAGCAAAGCAGGGCTGGGCCTGGTTAGTACTTGGATGGGAGACCACCTAGGAAGATCAGGTGATGTAGGAGTAAAAAATAAAAATAAAAAATAAGAGATTGTCAGCTGACAAGGTCCTTGCAGTCTGTGAGGTCAACCAAGGGTTGCCTCGTCCCCCCTTCCCCTCCAAAAATATATATAAAGTCACCTACTTGTATAAAGGAAACCTAAGTAAACTCTCATTAATGAGGTATTAAAATTACCACTGGAACAAGTAGAGTTGAAAATTAACCTAAAACTAGGTAAACTGTTATATTTGGCATTGTATAATTTTTTGCCCTTGATATGTAAATAATTTTAGTGATGAATACATTTTGTTAGAAATATAAATATTTAGTTTGGCAATTTTAAGGATAGCCTGTTTGAGTCCCCCTCCCTTCATTTGTGCCTATGTTATCTCAAAATCTTGTTTTTTAATAGATAACTTTAAGATTTAGGTGAGATTCTTGTACCTGAAGGTGGTATAAAGATTTTTTTGCCCAGTAAAACAATTTCTTTACTTTATTTCGTTGATGTAAGAATCTGAATGTGGTAAATTGGATAAAAGGTTTAAGTATTAGTAGACTTGAAGGACCTAATTAATTAAAGAAAATATATGTTTGAACATTAAAATTGAATGGCAGAGGTACAAAATTACATATACAGAGAAAAGCAACTCTTACTACAAAATTTACAAGTAAATTTATTGCTGACATGTTCAGATGACATTACATCAGTCTTACTGTTTAGAGTATTTTATATTGGAGGTAGAATAAAAAGTCCCTAAAGTAAAACTGTTTTTTTTTTTTTTTAAGGAAGGAAGATTGAAATACTCTTTGTGGGTTTTCAATGAGAGTACTCAGTGTCCTCTTCTAGTTATACTGTTGAAATTAGCATACCCAAAGGAAAACTGAAGCTTAGAAAAAGTTCATAACTTCGTCATGTCTCTAGTCGTAGTGAAACCCAAATCCATATTTTGTACCTTTTAAAATTGAAACCATTTTTGGCTGTGAAGCTATATATAACATGAAATGTTGTGATTGTGCCATGTAAAATGAGTAAATCAACTTTTCCAAACTTTTTAAAATAAAATCTACATAACTATTACAATTCTATTTATATCAAATCGAATATTTTCAGTACATACCAAATCGATAACAGGAAAGTAAATAAAATAAATAAAAATAGTTTTGGAGTCATAAAAACTTGACATAAATACAATGCGATTGAATATCTAGATGATATAAAATTAGCATTTGCTTTTATAAAGTATCTTATTGAGGTAATTGAAAAGCTAGAATTAGGTATCTTTTGTCATAGAAGTATTTTCCCCCCCTCTCTTTTCTTTTTATAGATCTATTGTTATTGTCCTAGATCTTGAAAAATCAGAAATATATAGTAACTATTTGGATAACTAATCAGAACAGGGTAACTGTTGGGTAAAGCAGGAGGTGGTTGCTGAGGCTGCCATTTATAGTTACGTTACAATTGTTTTGGACCTATTGAAAGTATAGTAGCCTAAACCAATTAATGTTCATGAATAATAATTTGAAAAAGCGTTTTCAAATGGTTTCTATTTTGTTTTTATAATGCTTGAGCACATGATAACTGCAACTTGATATAAATAAACTCAGCCATGAGCATCACTAGGAGCTAAGAGTTTTTATTCTTCTTAAAAAATATTTTAAAGGTAAAAACACATAAGCTTCTCTCCTCCCCCAAAAGATCTGAACACTTTATAAATTTGTGTTAAACACTAAAGAATTATGGAATTGGATTCTGGTGCTTTAAGTATTTCATGACTAAGCTGTTGTCCTGATGTTACCTGAAGAGATTCTCGTTGAATATCATTATAGCTATAGTAAGTGTTTGATAATTTTCTTTAACGCTCCATCTATGTAAATATTTTTGAACAATTTTCCACAAGTACTGGGCCCCATACCTATTTCTCATAAACCCGACATTGATAAAATGCACTCTTTGTATAATTGGGTCTTATTTTGATCCTGGCTCTTTCATATTGTGATTTGGCAGTGAGTTCAACAGAATAAGCATTATCCTCTTGAGGCCCATCTAGGATTGAACTAAAGGGCTTCTACAATATCCACATGATCATACAATTAGTTCTTTTTTTTTCTTTTTGTGCTGTGATAGTGTAACTGAATATGAGCTGGTTGCCAGGGTATTGTGGTAGAATAATACTCTGCATCTTGTAGTTAATCATGCAGCAGAACCAACTTGATTAAAAAAAATTTAAGAGTAAGATAAAAATTAGATGAAAATGAAGTGTCTTTGTGTCGAAAAAGATTGTGTGTATACAATGGTAAAATGAAGGTTAGAGTTTTCACGGTTCTCTTATTAGTAACTTCTTCCTATTTAATGTTATATGTAAAATATCTTCCATTTTACAAATTACTTTTATTTGTGACATTGCTAGTCTTGGGGGTGGGGGGTAGGTAAGACTTTTTGCTAATCTTCTTGAAGCCTTTCTGACATGAGTAGGAAATAAGTAAACATTTGTGGAATGACCGCTTGAATAAGGGAAGTGTAAATCTCACCAAGATGGAATCTCTTCATATTGTGTCACAACAATAAAGTAATGTATGAAGGATGTTTTAAAAACAATCTTTAAGCTTTATAAAGTGTTATCACTGCTTTAAGATTATTTTATTTTTTCACAGGTTATCTTGGACTTATTTGAGTTTAAGCAATTTTGATGTTTGCTATTATTAGAGGGCATGTTAATCACATTGAAATGTATTCAGTTTAAAAGAAAAATTAGCTACTCTCAGTTCAGTTTCAGGCAATAACATTTTAAATTTATTTTAAAAGTAGTCTACCAGATAATAATGGAAAAGGAAAGGCTACCTACCTTGGCATCCTTGGACAAATCATATAAAACTCTAATTGTTTAGGGAGGAGATAACATTTGTTGACAATGGCTCTTATGGGAAAAATATCATGTCATTTATTGGTTTCACGAAGAGCGTAACAGTGGGGGCTCTTGATTTGAGTAGCAAATGTGGCTGGGACAGTTATCCCTATTGCTACAGTAAAGGCTTCATGAACTAGAAATCCGCCGGAGCCCTCAAACAGATTTTAGTGTACAAACCTCCAGGCCCCTCAACCAATCCACTGTAAGTACATACCACTTTACCCAAAAAAAAAAAAAAAAAAGTTAAATCTCTCTCTCTCTCTGTCTCTCTCTCTCTCTCTCTCTCTCACACACACACACCCATTATCAGTGATTAGTTTAGATATGCACAGATGTCAGTTTGATTCCCAGTCTGGTTGTGGCAGTGATCCAGAAGATACTGGGGGGAAGGGAGCAAAACATTTTCATCTGATGTCTTTGGGTCAGTACTGATTCAGCTCAGTTGCCCATGCATTTAAATTTATAGTATTGTGTCACAACAATAAAGTAATGTATGAGGGATGTTTTAAAAACAATCTTTAAGCTTTATAAAGTGTTATCACTGCTTTATGATCTTTTATATTTATAATTAACATCATGTATTTATTCAACAGATTTATTGAGCCTACATTGCAGAATAGAGGAATGAATCAGAAACATATTCTGTTTTTCAGAAGCTGACAGTCTCATAGAGGAGGTAGCATATGTACATAGAGCATTTTTACAGATGTCCTAAAAGGGGCACACATTATGGTAGGAGACAAAGCTTTGAGGAAGAGTTGATTGTTGAACTGAGACTTTAAAGAATGGGTAGAATTTGAGTATATGGTTATGTCAGGGCAAGGACATTTCACTTATATAGAATTGCATGTGTAAGGATATAGTGTATGAAAGTTTGGAATATCTATTAGAGAAGAGTTAAAGATGAGAAGTTGATTGAAAATGCATATTTGTGCCTGATGATGATAGAGGTTAAACACTAGACCAAGAAGTTTGAATTTGGGGTTTTGAGAGTTTTTGAATAGGACTAGATGGAAAGTTCCCTGTAAGCTGTAAACAGCACGGAGGGATGGGACCTACATCTATCTGACCTTTGTCCATCTTTGTAATTGCAGGTCCAGTCTAATTCCTGGCACATATTTGTTGAATAAAATAATTAGTGACTGAATGAGTGTAATGGAAGGTTGTATAAAGATTATCAGTCTAGCACCATTGCATACCATGAAATCCTCCCAGTATTCTGGATCACATGGGAAAATATGCTATTCTTATAGTAGACTGTTTTAAGTGACGTATATAACCACATTTTAAAGATTTTCTTGTTGCATTGATTTCTTTTTAACTGCTTCTTGAAGTTATGTAATTTTCTTCCTTTTTTTGCAGTTGCTTATTTTTTATAATCTGTAGTTTAATTTCAAGTTTTATTAAAATTAATTGAGTTATTTTCCATAAATTATTTTTATTAGTGTTGTAGATAGCAGGTAGATTGAGATTGGCAGAAATCTTGTGTTTTAAATGTCCTGTAGAACAGGATAAGCATACTGTTTATTGGGTAAGAACTTAATGATATTTATATGTTGGAAGCCTTGTTAACTTATAAAATACATCATGGACTGAATGACCTTGGCTGTCCTACACATGTTATAAATCACTAGCCCAACACTAGAGTTGATATTTGCTATGTAGAAATGATTAGCTAAGATTGCTTGGCCGAGGCTTTCTCTGGGAACTGCATGTTTCACTGTAGAATCAAGTGACCGAAAGCTCTCATTGAGCTTTCTCTCTCTCACCCTGAAATCCTGAATTAATTACTAACTTGTTTAAATATCATGGCTATAGACTACGTGATAGAATGTATTAGTATATGATTCAAGCAAACATTTTCAACGAAATCCTTAATAGACATTTTTTAGTGTTAGTATACATCTTTTGTTCTGTTGTTGTGAAGATATCTTTTTGGTTCCATCCACTTTCTAAATATTTAAGATAGCAAGTTAGCACTTTACAAGTTCTATAATTTTAAAATGGCATTTTTCAAAGACTGTTAACAAAGTTAATCTCTCCTCTCCAGAGATGCTTGCAAACACACTTGCACACATACCTGCAGTAGCTCAACTTTCTTGTATTAGTTGAAATTTCTCTTTGGCAACATGTGGAATGCAGCCATGCCTCTCAGAGGATGCTTGAAGAGTCCTTCTATTATTAGTGACTCACACCTTTCTGGCTAGGAACATCTATCATTCTTCTTTCCATTGATGACCTTAACTCAGCTGGCTTTCAGCAGAAGTATAGGTCATGGATTGTGAATTACTCCGCCCTGTTCACCCTCTCTTATCCAAAATGGAACAGAGGGCAGGAAGACATTTACCATCTTTTTATTATCTTTTACCTTTGGAGAAGTAGATACCGTAAGTATGGTAAATGAACTAAAAATAAGATTGAGTGTTCACACTGTGCCTTTTCCTGTGATATATGTCATCATGGAGAAGTCATTTAGATTTGCTTGTCTTTCATTATCTATAATATGGGAATTACAGCTTTTTTAAATGATATAGCACGAAGTGAATGTGAAAAGCTCATAGATTTAAATACTATGTAAATGCATTTCATGGTCATAGTTTTCCTTTAATGAGCTACACTGTCAAAATATTTAAAGCTTCATCAGTTTTCATCAGTTTATTTTACAATTCACAGTTTTGGTAGTAATTTCCACCTGTAGATAAAATTTGAATTCTTTTTCACTTGGCATTGTCAGTATCATTTTAATTAAATTATATATAGGCATTTGAGGTTTTAAGAAATAGTTTCTTAAAACTGACTGTTTTCTGGCTTTGTCTGTGCAAAGATAATTGACAATATCTATGCCTTTACTCCTGAAGGGATTTTAGAGTAAAAATAAAATTATGTCCAATATTATTATAAATAGGGTTTATGGTCTAATCCTTGAAAATTACACTAAAAATATAGTATATGCTAATTATCAATTGACGAGGGTGTTTTGGACTTTTTATTGATTATAACGTAATACAGAATTAGCAAGGATATTTAATTAACAAGGATTACTTCTACAATTCATGTTACATGCCATATTAAGCCTAGTTCCCTTTCCATATTTGTTTTTTTTTATGTGCAGAATGGTTTTTATTTATGCTTATTGTGCCTAATTTTATGGTTGCAATAAACTAAGACTAAATGATGGTTTGAAATACTTATATGTTGAAACTAGAAACCAGACAATAATCAACTATTTATAGTTCACTCGTTATGTGTTGGGCATCCTACTGGCTGCTTGATGATCACTCTTGCAATTGAAAGTAGTTTTGGATTTATTCTTGCTTTTTGAATCTTGAATGATTTACAGGGAAAATTTTATGATTCTGATTCGTTTTTATACCTTTTATGTTTATTAAATTCATTTTTATTTAATATGTGGGACAGATTTAGTAGTTATGAAATAAATAAGTAGCAGTCTTACTATATTGAGACTGTTAATTTAACTAGTTGAACACTAGAGGGACTTCAAACTAATCACCGACTTTTTAGTTCAGTAGTATGTTCATTGAGATGATTTGTTCAAGTAGCAGAACCACATAGCCTTTTCCAGCTTTTTAGTTTTCTCAAGGTTAAGTATTGTGCCCCAAAGGTATCCCGTTTGGTTAATTAATTCTCAAGTTTATGGACTATAAATTGTAACCTTTGCCATTTTTGGTATATCAAAGCAAAAAACCCTTGATTGGTTATAGCTTCTTTTTAAACTCAGTCTATGTATTTCATAGCTGAATGGTGAGAAATCATGGACATTGGCTATCTAAATAATGCCTTTGTAGTTTTTTCTTGGAAATCTCTGGAGGAATAGAGTTTGGGAAAAGTATATATTCACTGGAATAATAATTCAGATTATTTTATAGAGATTTAAAATTATTCTGTGATTATTGGATATGCATTTTATGAAGAGATCTATCAGTTTGTAATAGCAATAACAGAGCTAAGGTAATCTATATTATAATTTTAGACCATTAAAGGTAGCTTTACAGATGTTTTTGCTATTTCACATTAAAAGCTATTTGGCAGCTAAGGTTAATTTGCGAAGAACTTTGGAGAATTCAGTCTTTAAGCATTGAAAGTTTGAACACTTCTTGAAAAAGAACTGTAGTTCAATTTTGGTATTAATATTTTCTCAAAATAATTTTGCCTTGGAAATGATACAAATTTAAAATCACAAAAATTTAATATGTATATAATAGATGAATGCTTCTGAAGATTTAGTTTGATGGTTATCCAGGGATTTTTTAACTCTGTTCACATCATGAGCATAAAAAATAAAATGAATCAGTCTTTATATTCATTCATAAATCCCCTCGTAAGGAAGTCCTAAAGACTAAAGATTCATAAAATGAATGAAATCTTTATATTCTTCTGAAATAAATTTCTTCACTTTTATATTTGTAATGCTGATCTATCTTAAGTTTATCCCATAAGTAGTTTGTTATAATACTGGAACACTGGTAGAAATAGACATTTCACCTTTAATAGTTTGCTAGACTTCTTTTTAATGTGGCAGAAATGTACACTAATAACATATAATTTAAATTTAATCCTTCATGTTTATTTCATTTTCCTTGATTATATATTTTTAAAATTCAGTACTGTATAAATTGAAAATAAGTCCAGTTTTGGATAGGAAAAGAAAAATTTAAATGCTCATCTCATTGTTATTCATCCGCTTCTAACATATTTTTGAACTGACAAAAATGATGTATGGAATTGGTTTTTGTAGCTTAAATAGCTATTGACACTTTATTCTAACTTGTAAGAACTGTTATATAAATTCTTAGGGTATACATTTGTTTAGGTCATTTAAAATTATATACATATAAATCCAGTTCATTTGTGTTCTTTATATAATTGAAATAGTCTTTAAAGTTATCCTTTGTGGGCCTTTGGATTTCTGAAAATAGTGAGAAAAATATAAATTACTATTGAATTCTAAATGTAGTCATTTCTTTGGAAAAACCAGCATTAGAATATTTTACTGCTAGTCTTAAGTGCTTTGCATAACGCTGATAAGTACTCTGTTAAATTGCACAATTTGTCTTGGGTTATTTGGAGAAGAAATTTGAAATTGGAGAGTATTTTACAACTTCATTAGCCTTTTCTCAAAAGTATAGTCTTAATGTCTTAAGACAAAATGTTGGTGTGTTAAGTATGAAACTGCTTTCTGAAGACTGGGTTTCTGAAAGTGCCAAAAAGTACATGGAGTACTGAACTGTGAATTCCAGAGTTAGGATAAAGGCATGTTGGATATAAAAAGCATGTTTTTGATTGGCTAGTTGACATAATTATAATTGTTGGCATTGCAAGACTCATCTTCAAGTGCCTGTTGTTTTCAACAGAATAAAAACTGATCCTGACTTTTATATTTAGGAGCAGTGGGCAATAACGGTCCAATGTATTAAATAATGGATTTCAAGGTTTTATTTTATTTTATTTATTTTTTACTTAGAGCTAGGTTAAAGTTAAGATTAAAGTTACTAGTAAGGAAAATTAGTAAAAATTTAAATCTCATCTTTTATTGTTTCCTCTTTTTAAAAAAAGTATTATGTGAGGTAAATATGATTACTGCATGCCTCTGTTAAAATATAATTCAGTGATAGCTGAAGGAAACTGGACTTTGGGTGGTAAACCCACAATAGAATATACAGATGTGAAATTATAATGTATACCTGAAAATTACATAATTATATTAACCAGTGTTACCCCAATAAACTTTTTTTCAGTAGTTCCTAAAATGACCTGGCAAAAGTTTAATTAGAAAAAGACTAATTAAATAGTTATGTTATCGAATCTCACATTCGGAGGAGGAGGAAAGTGTAGAATTCATTTCTACAAGCATTTATTGAGTGCTAGGCACTGTGCCATGTGCTGGGAATAACATGGTCAATTGCCTTCCAGGAGCTTGAAGAATCTAATTACGTGATCATTTTTTCCAGAAATTTGATTAATGAAAGTTTGAATTTAATGCACCTTATTTTCAAACAATTCTCAGGTTGCTTGTGAGGTTTTAAGTGGATTTTCTTTACTCTTGTTATGTCTTTTTGTTTATTTGTTCTTCAGGTATTATTGCGCTTTGAACATGGGCCAGATATTGTGCTAGATATTTGGCATTCACTGGTAAACTGGACCACTCATTTCTTTTGTTCTCTCAGAGTGTACCCTTTAATGGGACAGTTAGATAAATACATAATACAATGTGATAAATGTTCTGATAAGGGTAGTACTTCTGCTCTGCTCATGTTTTGTCCTCCTCCAAGTTATTGTTCCTGCTGTGACATCAGGGATTTGTTTCTTCAGTTTAAAATGTTTAGCCAACTAAGTTTGAGTTTGTTTTTAAGATACCATTACCTTGGGATGATAGAAAGATGAGCTAGACTTGAGCTTTTTTTTTCTTTTTTGGTGGGAGGAAGATGATTGGACTTTACTAATCTTCTGTGTTTGAAACTCAAGGGGATCTAGTTATAGTTCAAGACAGCTAAATTTGGAGGTCCAAAATACAAAGTTTTAAAAAATTTGCTTCGTTGTTTGTATTTTCCTGCATCCCCAGATTAAGTTTTGCCATGTTATGCCCTTAATACCATAAGATAGTTGCTTATAAAGACTTGACTTCTCTTGGTGGGTTCTTGCTTCTTTCCCACATAAGTTGTTATCTTCATCCAGGTGGATAGGTGCCCAAGCAACCTCTTAGTCATGCTCATGTGTCACGTCGTCTTTCCTGGGCAGTGATAACCTTCATAGAGTGAGAGTAGACATTTCAACATAATTGAGTGAGGGTCCTCAATGAATATTCTATACTTCCCAAATTATCAGTTTTATCAAAGCTGACAGTGTGTTAAAGCTTTCTTCTAGTTGAAGACAATGGATTGTGTCCAAAGTTTTCTGTCCTTAATATCAGCTTTGCATAGATTATTATGACTTTTTTTTTCTTTTTACATAATATATATACTAGATCTCCAGTTAGATACACTTTTGTTGGGGATTTTCAGTGTCAAATCAAACACAGTAATAGCACATTGATCTTTGCTACAATTAGCATCTCAGACCACCAAATTTCTCTCAGACCAGCTGTATCCCTTACATGAATAGGGTGTTTGTGAGTATGGAACAAAAGAGGATGGATTCAAATCTCAGTGTGGCTGCATGCTTCTTACATTGACCAGTGAAGTGACCTTTCATAATTTCTCCCCAGTGTTTATATCACCAGTCAGTACATGTTTAAACTAAACTTAATGTTCTTGAGCAGCCTTTACCATAGTTTTCTCTTTTTCCAATTGCTTTGAGAACTTTACATAGCTTCCTCCAGAAGCATCTGTCTCCTTTTCTGAGACAAACATTGATTCTTGAAGTTGTTTTTAGATGCAGTGGGATTGATGACTATCAGTAATAAAATGCATATCCTCACGTAGTAGGACCATATTGGAAGTACAGATGAAGTGCTCTGGGAATTTGGAAGAGTAGAAATGACCTGTATTTACCCAGATTAAGCAAGTCTTTGGAGGAAGTGGCACTTAAATGATGTTTTTGAGAGTTGAATTGGGGCATGAGGGTTTCAGGGGCGGGAGGAAGAAAAGGAGTCTAGAAAAAGTGAATAACAAGGGTAAAAGCACAGTAAAGTATTGGCCGTAGCTAGAATTTCAAGTTTGGCTGTTGAGAAGGCTGTGATAAAGAGAAGAGGAAGAAATAAGTTTAAAAAGTTAAAATCAGATCAGGAGGGATCTTGACTATTGGGTCGAGATATTGTCACCATTCAGTAGACCGTTAATGGGATCTTTTGAGAGTCTTGGGCAGTTAGAAGGATTAATCTGACCTGCAGTTATGTTAAATAAGTTGGAACAAGGAGGTTGGTGATAAGAAGAATATTAGGAGTCTCTTCCATCCTTTTCGGTAAGATACAACTAGCTGTTTTGTATATTTTTAATTACATCTGGGTTTTTGATTCTTAAATACTGAGCTTTTGTGTGTTTTAATTTGTTGATATTAAAAACTAATCAACCTGAAGTATAAGGAAAGAGGCTAGATTCACATTTTATCCCTTATACATTAAAATATTTCTGAAATATTGTGATAGGCATTGTGGAAGGAAATATATGATGCTTTTATAGCACTTTATATAGCACTTTAGGATTTTGTATTTTTAGCAAGGTAAGAGAAGTCGAATTGGATTGAAGCTGAGTAACTCCAGGTGTTCAGGGATTATAGGATATGTGGTAGAAGAGGAGACAGGATAGAAGAAAGTTGTTAAGGCTAGAAAGATAGGTAGATAGGAATCAGATTGTGTAAGGCTTCCTTGGCTTTAAATCCCTTACACAACGGACAGACTTTGAAGGGTATATGGAATGCGTGGTGACAGATTTCTCCAAGACTGCTGAGAAAAATAGCCAGTAAATATGCTTTTGTCATTTCTGAAAGAAAAATATTAGGGAATGTTCATTTAAAGAAAGTATTGATTATCATTTATACAACTTCACTTGTATATAAATATATATTAAGCATATAATCAATATTATAGAATATTGAGCATAGCTAAAGCAAAAATAAAATATTTTTAACCACCTGTCCCCCCCCAAATCTTTTTATTGTAACATTTAAAAGGAATTAGCCTATTATTAGTTCAATTTGTACATATATAATGATACTCTTTGAAATTTTTTTGTAGATTTTGGTAATTTGTATAAATAAGATAACACTATTTGATAGTAGTTATGTGAGACCAGATTGGTGGGGTTACATTTTTAAATAAGGTAGCCTGAATTTAGTTTATCAGTCCAAGAAAAGCCTATGTTTGTGGGGCAGCAAAGATTATTATGTATGTAGGATTTTCTTTTTCAGCAATGAAGTCATGCAGAGCTAACCAAATACACTTGTTGGCCACTTGATAGACATTGCAATGAGTTTGATAAAAAGTTTTTAGTTATAATATGGACTGGGCTATTTTATTTACTTTTATGCATGTTGAATGAGTGATTTTGAGCCTTCTAAAATTTTTTAAAAATTAATTTCTAAGCTGTTTGAAGGAGACCAAGAGAAACAAAGTGTTATTGAAAATTATATTTTCCTTAGATACTGTCATTGCCTAAAGAGGGAGAAATTTTAGTCTGACTTACATTTTACCTAAATTTTTGATGAACGTAAATATAGTATTGAAATTTCAATTTTGTGTTAATTAGGCTTTTAGTTAACATTTTGAAAATATTTGATTCAGTTTCACATCTTTGACGTAGGTGTTGCAAAGCTTTTTTTCTTTTCCTTTTTTACACTTATTGACAGTCTAAGGGAAGAAAGATGGTTTCTTGGTAAGTAATTCCAGTTTTATTAAATGACCCTTAACTCTCATAACTGAATTATTTCATAACTAGATGAGTCAGATGGTCCAAAAAACAGTTCAGTCTTTTTTTCTCATTGTTACCATAACTACAACATATTGGCAGAGGAATTTTGTATTTTGTAGTTGTTATTTGACCTGTTGATTTTTTAAAAAGTAGTTTCAGAACTTTGTATCCTTTGGAGTTGTTTACATCACTGAGGAATGCTACACTTTACTGCATGACTTAATTGTACTTTTAAAGATACCTCAGGGTTTCTTCTCTGTGGTCGCATGTGTGTGTGTGTGGGCGTGTGTGTGTGTTAGGGGAGGTTATAAAGAGAATCTATACGAGATAAATGTAATGCTGTGTTTGTTAGATATGAACTTTAAATTCTAGGCTTATGAGCAAAGATTTCAGAAAGCATTTCTGGCTTTTCTAACTAGTAACCACCTCTCTACCAGAAATAAGCCCCTTGAAATACAAGGATCTCTTAGTTGGTAATGATTATAAATTAGAAGCATCAAATTCAGGAATTAGAATAAATTACAAAATGTTAAAAAAGGTAACTTTTGCATTTCAGAAGAAACTTGCAAATAATTTTGGTGTTACTATTATTTTTTAAAACTCTCAAATATTTGCCCCTCCATACTTGCCTGTGTCTTATCTGGAAGCAGTTCAAAGGTAAAAGCTCCTGGTTTGTTTTTACTATAGCTGGAAGGTCTCCCCTCCTTCCCTCTCTTCCTGTTCCACTTCCAGCCCCTCTTCCCATCTATCTGTCAGTCCATCAGTTCCCTCCATCTTTGTGAAAGAGAATTGATAGGAAGGAAACCGGCTTGCTTTATTGAAGGAGAGTGAGAAATGAAGTTTAAACTGTAAAAGTTCATTAGGCCATGCAAATTATGGGAGCAGTAGGCTTCATACTTAAATGGCTTTTCTTCCAGCATTGGATTTGTGTTTAGATTTATGTTGAGACTATAATTGACATAATAGTTGCTTTTTTCTTTTTCGGATAGCCATCTCTGATTGCCATAGCAACATCTCAGAGGCATTCTGCTTGATGGCGACATGTCAGGGAGTTGCCTTGAGCATAACTCTTTGACTTTGTGTGATTGTCCTGGGATTTTTAGTTTCAGAGAGAAGATAATAACGTATAATTCTCTGTGTCCTTTTCTGCTGTAGTTTTGTTGTCTGTAAGGACTATATATTTTTAGGAATCGCTTAAGATTCCTGATATTATTTAAAGCCTGTTGTTTTGTATAATTTGATTATTAGGGTGGGACATAATTGATAGTTTTTATTAAGTGAGCTTTGCTCAGACTGTAGGTTAAAGGTTTTGTTATGTTTTTGGTTATATGAACTACAGGAGATTAAATTTGAATACCGTATTAGGTTGGAGAAGAAGATTGTATTAACATGTTCCATATGTACTGTTATGGAATAATTTTAACTATCTGTAATTGGCCTTTAAAAAAATCTTTATAGTAGACAGGCCAGCTTGTAAGAAATACTGTCATAGTATTCTTGGACTAAAAGATCATAGAAAATTGTGATATCGAATTCTCTGATACTTAGAAGTCTTGATGATTTCACTTGAGGGAATTTATTATTTTTGAGTTATATTTGTTCAAATAGAAAAATAATAGTATCAACTTTAATCATTTATAAAAATTAATTATCATTATTAAACAATTAGTTACTTAATCTCATGGGTTTCTAAGAGAATGTATTTGCAAATTTTAAATTTAATTACAGAGGTATAATATGATTATCTGGTAGATTTGGCTTCAGAGAAAATGTTATATATACACATAATTTAATAAACATTTCAAAAATTGTTTTTCATTATTTCAGCTTATTTCAGTAGTTATTTATAGAGCTACTTTAGTCTTGTTTTTATGTTGCTTTATAGTGTTCTTAAGAATATGTCACAATACTATTAGAAAATGCTACTTAACAGAGCCATGTATAACAAAATTTTCAAACTGAATGTGATGAAAGATTAAACTGTGATATAGGCAGTAATCAAGAACTTTTTAAATTAGGGATGTAGAGATTTGCAATTTGGGATCTGTGATGAGTAGTTACTTTTATTTTTTAAAAAGATTCAACTAAGCAAAATCTTGGGCCTTTCTAGATTTATTTATTTTTCTGTTCTATTCTTTTGTCACTTATCTTGCCTGCATATCATAAAAATGATTTCTAACCTCGAAAATAAACTGTCTTAAAGTATATATAAAGCAGTTTCAGGGTATGCCTTTTATTTTTTTATACCCCCTGCCCCCTTCCACCCCTGACCTATGGATGTTGTTTCCTCTTCAGAACTGGATCTCTGAAGGCGGGGCGTCCCCTCCCACACTCTCAAGGTGTGCACCCGGGGCCTGGCACCCCCGGGGTATGGTCCATGGCTCCACCTGGGGCGCGACCCCAGGACCTTCTGCGTGTAAAGCAGACGTGCTATCTTCCTTCTTTTCTTTCCTTCCTTCTTTTTTGAGATGGAGGTAAACTTAGTTACTAAACTAGTTTCTTGATGAAAACCATCCTAGGCTTTTCAAGTTCACGGCTTCAGGTGGTAAATCTGAGTACTTTTTAGCATCCACTTTTCACATGATTTATCTTTTTGAAAAAATTTTAAGATTTTTTAATTAAATATATTGGGGTGACAATGATTAATAAAATTACATAGGTTTCAAGTGTATAGTTCAGTAATATGTCATGTATATTGCATTGTGTGTTCTCCTTCCGTCATCATGTATTTATTTGACCCCCTTTACGATTACTTACCTCCACCTTCCCACCTTTCCCTCTGGTAACCACCAGACTTGTCTGAGTCTGTGAGTTTTTTGTTTGTTACTTTCAGCTTTATAACCCACATGCAAGTGAAATCATATGGTTCTCAACCTTTTCTGACTTATTTCGCTTAGCATTTATCTTGATCTCCTGACAAGCTTTCATTTATAAATGCCACTTCACTTCCATTAGCTTTATTTAGAGGTTTCTTTATTCATGATCTTGCCAGTTTACTGTTTACATTTTTCCTAAACCCGGCAGGATTTGTGGAGGTTTATTTTGGTACAGTTCTGCTTATGTGATAGATTAATTGTGCCAGTTTTGGATTTTAGAATCCTTGGTGGCTTTTTGTGGTATATTTGTGCAGTGAATGTTAGGTGCTATATAGAACATAGGCATTTTCTCTTAGGGACATGCGGTTGGATTTTAGGGCCCTATGATACTATTATAGAAACATCACATAAGCATATTTCGGTTATCTTCTGAGATTGATTTTGGGCTGTTTATTTATTTTGGGGACATGTTAAAAAGAAATTGTAAGGGATGTGATATGTGTTTTATGAAATAAGGCAGTTCATTTAATAAACATTTATTAAATGCTTTCAGAGGTTTGGGAGAAGTAAGAATATTATTCATACCATTTGCTTAGTGGTTTTTCTGATTTCCTTTAGGAATGTAAATGTGGCAGCATTTCAAAGCAGTCTGCTTTTCTTGAATGTAGCTGAAGACCCAGATGTGCAATCCAACTTATACTCTACCCGAAAATGATTTCACCGAAGATCCTTTGAATATAGTCTAGGGAATGTGTGCTATTGTGGTGATTGGAAATCATTTCGAGATGCCTCTGCTAACTAATCATACTTATAAAACTTATTCTTCAGACTAAACCTGCCTGTCCTCTCTCCCACATGCTATATTTCATGTAACGTGTAAATTGCAGTGGGAAGGGAAGGCCAGGCCATTGAATTTGTCTTCACTCAATTGGCTTAGTGTAGTCTGTGGCATTTGACTGTCATAACATTAGAAAGATTTAGGGAAAAAAACAGTTAACTTTCTTAGAGTTTTGAGAAGAGTAGTTCAGGAGGAAGCCTAATTTTGGTTAAGCCACGGTTAAATGTTATTAGTATTAAGAACCTAGATTATAGCAGAACCACTTGGAAATCTTCTGGGTTTACCACAGTTCAAGGACTCTCTATCATTTGAGGAAGTATCATCTTGATTTTATTTTGGCCTTGGCATGGTGTAAGTAGGTCTGCAACAAATCTCTCTGTGGTAGGAGGTTGGCCCTGATAGTTATCTGGCCACTCCCTCAGCAATTTGTAGGAAGCAATGAGAAACAGTAAGAAAAATACAGGATGGAAAGCATAGTTGAGTTAGAGTATGTAAACTGGGCAAAAAACAATAATTTTTTAGAGTTAGTATTTCAGAAAAGCATGAGATGATAATGGTTAGCTAGACAAGGCATCAGAAAGGACCAGAGGCTGATAATGTGGCACAGTTATAGTAGTAACCTTTCTTTTTAAAAACAAAAACAAAAACAAAAAACAACAAAACTGTGAATTTTTAAAGGAATAACCTCTAGATTGTGTGATCCCCCCCC
>NW_006433949.1:2989069-2998057 GCF_000325575.1 Pteropus alecto | reverse complement strand
ATTTAAAAGTATTTCCTCAATGTGGCCTTAGGTTTCCCATTTAATCCAAAGTAGAAGTTAGTAAAGGATGTCGAATATCGAGGTATATCTCTTTGGTTGTTAATTTTCCTCTGGAACCAGAAACTTCAGACTACCCTTTCTGTAATCTATTTGCAGTATTTAAAGTGTGCTTTAGGTAATGGATACCTAAAATGTTGTCATTTTAAAAAATCATTAGGCTCTGAACACTCCCCATAATCACTGATAATTCTTGCATAGATTTTTTTTTTTTTTGCATAGATATTTTACTTTACCAAGACCTATAGATGCAGACATGTAAACTGTAATGCATAAAATACATATGATGACTCTTTTTGGAGAGAGGGGTTAATATTTTCATTTTTTATATCTCACTTGACCAGGTAACACTATTTCATTTTTTTCTGATACTTTACTCTTCATACATTATATATGAATTAGTTTTGCTCCCTTTCCCTTATGATTGGAATATTTGAATCTCATTTGAGTTATTGAAATGGCAGGTGACCAGTATTTGAAGAAGACTTTCCAAAGACATTTTTATATATTTACTGTATGAAGTGATAATTAACAGTTTCTCTAAAGACGACCTGTGAGTTTTTATTTTTGAATGCTATTATGAACTCATGGTTTTAAAGATATCATTTAGTCATTTATAGTTGTTATCCTTCTTGTTCAAATTGTCCTATCTTTGGCAAGTAGAAGCCTGTTCAAGATGGCTTCTGAGTCCTTTTGACATGACACTAGTAGTCGTTGACACCTTACTTGCTTTTTAGCATGACAAGATGTTCCAGACTTACCTTGATCATTTTCTGCTCCAGATCTGGAATTAGCCATTTGCCCAAGAATTCTGATTCCTTTAAGTGAGGTATGGTATTCAGAGACCACAATCTGAGCCCTGGGGATTCTCGTTGCTACTAGTTTTAGTAATTGTTTAGGCCTTCTCAGTGGACAGACCTAGATACGTGTCCTTTTTTTTTAAAACATAAATAACAGTAATTCATACTGATATTTAAGGTTCTGGACTTAGGGTTTTTATTTAATGTCATCAATCTTGTGTCTGTATCTTCTTTTTCCAATGCCAAAACTACTTCTCCTCCCCACAGTTTCTCATTTGCTTAATCCAGTACTTTAAATACAACAGTCTTAGAATCAGAGCAGTGCTATCAACAGTATCACTACTGAAAACAGCACTTTTGTTGTTGTCTGTTATTGATACATATGTATTTTTACTGATTATTTTGTTGTTCTTTTGTATATGCCGATAGGAATGTACTTTAAAGTCACTGAGGATAATTTCTCTCTGTGTGATTTTGTCACCAGCTGGTTTGGTTACACAGTGAGGCCTGTTTGTTTCATTTTATTTTTGATTCTTTAGGGTTTATTTGAAAATTTAATCTTGTTCTCTAATTATGTAAAATGTGATTCCAAAGTCAAATCTACAAAACAAGTCATATTCAAATAAGTCTAGAAAGAACACACATTTTCTTTTTTAGCTTGGTAAATAGCGAGTTATTTGGAGTATGCAGGTTTAATACTTTTTGTTTTATCTTTTGGAATAGTTAAATAGAAACTGGTACACAGTTGTGATTCAACGCCTTTGAAATTCCTTGTGTTCTGGTTCCTCAGGTAATTAATAATAAAGGGAAGAGAGCAAGTTAATAAAAAGGGGATAGACTGTTTGCTCTTTGATCTCTGCTATCCCTCTGACTTACTAATTTTGTATCTCCCTATACTTTTATCCTTTCTGTAAGTTATAGTCATCATTTTTCACTGATAGATGTTCACTGCTGAGACTGATGAGCCTTGAATGCACTGGTATAGGTAACTTTATTTCTGTCTCCCATGTGAAGAAGCATCATTTCTTCTCTGCTCATTAGAAGTAGTACAGCTTGGCTGTGTTAGCTTGAGCTTAAGGCAAGATTTTAGATGTTCCTATGCTTTGAGAACTTTTGAAATATAGTAGCTAATATTGCTCTATTTGCTGAAGGTAATTCCCTAGAGGTTGGTAGGTTTCTTAATTTTGCTGTTTTAAGTTTCATGTTTTCTAAAACAAAACAACTGAGTTTTAATTATGCAATGTATTTTAAATTCTTCAAAGAGGAAAACATTTAATCATATTAAATATATTTTTATGGGAGATTTAATATGTGTGCTTAGGATTATCTCAGTGATGAAGCTTTTTATTTCTTCAAATCAGGAGTTGTTACTGCTTTCTCAGGGTCCAGGGATAGCATAAGATGGATTTTAATGAAAGGGCAGGGTAGGAAAATAATCTCAAGTGGATTAGATTGGTGGCCATTTATCAAAACATATCTATTTTTATAATTCTGTCTGTAACCCAGTTTCTTCCTAATGGAATTGGTAGCCCAAGTTTTCCTCCTCCCTCTGGCCAAAGAAAGTAGGGAGGGAGGTGCCTGGAGTGGGAATGGCTTGGAAAAAGAGTTCGCTCTTCTTTTTAAAAGACTATTCTCTTTTTGGCCAGAACAGTTGAGAAGGTAATTCTTGTGGGGGCAGGGGAGCAGTGACCATTTGTGCTTTTGTAATGGGTGGCAAGGAAGGAATCTAGTAATAACCCATATCTTTGGTCATCAAGTGACTGATGAGAAGAGTTCTACACCTGTTTGAGTGTCACTGAGTAAAAAGAAGCTAGGAAAAAAGGGGTACAAAAATGACTTGGAAAAAAATTTCTTAGGGAACATCTTTTTGAAATGCCATCTAATTTTCATGCGTTACCGGAATACATGTTTAGTGTGCATTTTGATGTGCTTATGAAGCTAGGACTAGAACAAATGGATGAAGATAAAATCTGACTTCTCGCTCTCTTTGCTGTACCTTTGCTGTTTCCATCACTGCTTTCTCAGTTCTGGTTAGGCTTTGGCAGCAATGTGAAAATCAGCCTGTGTGCCCCAGAAGGCAAACCACTTGTGTAATTGGATAATTGTCGGAGGCCATGTGCAGTTGGAGGAAAGGGCTACCTCTTTGCACTCACTGATAATGTCCTCGGTTGTAATGAGTGGAGACGGTAAAGAAGTGAGTGGTATTTGTGAGTGAGTGCCAGCTGTGATCACCACGAGTAATGCACTGCTGCTTTTTCTTGGCAGTAGTGTTATTCTCATTTTATCTTAGCCATTTCATGTATTCCGAAAGGTATCATGATCTCTCCTCTGCCGATTTGTCTAGGACTCTGACTGGGTTAGCTTGTGAAAATAAGGTAGCAAATTGGGGTCCACACATAAGACAAGGAAAGTTTAGGATTAAGAGCAGGAATCAGGTGTAGGGAGTACACTGGGTCCAAACAAAGTAGAGGTAGAACAAAGGGAGGACACACACAATGGAAAGCAAGATAAAGAATAAACAGGAGGCAACCAGGGGAACTTATAGTGGAGAATGAGGCCGGTTTCTATACCAAAAGTCAGGGCAGCAAACACCAGGACACATACTAGAGGTAAAGCAGTTGGTTAAAGGTTTATAATTTCGAAGTTAGAATGTCCATCTATAGTGAAAAAGAGGACTTTTGGGAGAACTGGTATGACACCTGCAGCATGGCTACTGAGACAGCAGTCTTTCCTAGCCAAGGAAGTTCTTCCGAGGCAGTAGCTGCTCCCAGATGACAGCAGAGAACGCAACAATTCACTTTACATTTGGCAATTCATGACTCTCGAACAGCTGGTCTGCATCACTGGAGTTTTATGGTAAGTTAGGTTCTGTTAAGTTCTCTCTCTTTCAAAGTGGACAGATTTCTAGATTGTGGTCCATAAAATCTTAATCTGTATGCAGAAACTTTTAGTTAGGTTGACTTTTGGAAGCAGATCACTCGATTATTGTGATATAGCACACCATTGGCATTTGAAAGAGATGTTTCTTGAATCCTTCCAAAAGTCATTTTTGCAAATACCATTGACATGTAATTTTCCTCCATAAAATATAATTTTTGCCCTGGCTGTTCCACGTACCAAAAATATTTTTGCAGATGGCTTTTTCTTGTTTCTGACTAAGCATATGGTTCACTGGTTCAGTTCATAAGTCTGAGTGATCCCCAGTGACTTTCCTCCCTTGTATTTTTGGCTAACACTCGTCATTCCATAGGCCTCTTCACTTTGACCGCCAGCTCTAGCAATTGGTTGGTTTTTTATTTTTATGTCCATTTCTAATTAAAAAAAAACTTTTAAAACAAGAGCTTCAGGAATGTTGCAGTGTTTCTGACAACAAGTAGAGAAACATAAGCAACAGACCAAAAAAAAAAAAAATCACAGCCCACACGTGGAGCTCATTTGCAAGCAGAATGATTGCTCCCTTTCCCCATGTCACTGTGCCTGCAGGTCACATTCTGGCCTCCACAGAATTGCAGGTCACTACATTTCAGTGGCCCTTTCTCTGCATCTTGAATAGTCAAAACTGAAAACTTTACTTCTGTCAATGCCAACAATCTTCTGTATATTCTCCCTTTCATATGATGAGGATTTTCTTTCAAAAAATGTAAAGCCATTTATTTGTAAATTAATACTAACTAGCAATAATTGGGTCACAGGAATTTTATGACTCTGACCACATTAAAAAAAGCTCTTAAAAGCAGCATAGAGGGATTAAACAGCATATATGGCTTGTGCGTCAGTTTTCTAGTGTGATTTCCCTTTAGAACTTAATGAAAATAACATTTTAGATTTTTTTTTTGTTCAAGTTGGGCATTTAGTTCTGGGAACAAATGTAGTGATGTAATCCTGCTTATATGGAAACACATTTGTTTTTTTGGAGTTATTAGTTTATTTATCTTATTTGGAAATTTCATCAATTTATAAATACCTGTGGCTATTGTCATATGTTGGTGTACACCTCTGTACCCATGTTTTCTATTCCGTCATACCACCACCGTTTTTCATAAACACTGTCAATAACATAAATTTAATTTCCTGCCCATAGAAATAAGAAAATAAAAAGCACAATTATTTGAACCTATTGTTAAGGAAAGACTAATGTTTATTAAGTTTACAGACTTTTCAAAGTGTTGTGAATCTCTTAAGTTACTTATCTTTGAGGATATGTATTTTAGTATTACATTTGGTTACATTAAATATATATGGTTATATATATTTAATACTTTATGAATGAAAATTTTTTGATGTAGAAGAATTTTGACATTTACAGTGTTATATATTTTGTTGAATTCAATCATTTAGAAATTCTTTTGGTAGAATAAACTTAAATTTAAATATTTTATAATGAAATGTATCTTTGTTTTACCTACTCTTTGAATTGTGTTGAGGCTTTTCAATAATTTTAATACTATGATATTACTTAAGAAGTAATTCCAGATATCTTCCAGTATTAAATGGATATTGCCAATTGGTATATTTGCTGCAAAGCAACTTTCTGTGAAACAAATGTCATTTTACTGTTAAATTCCATTTCAAAACGATAGTCATAAACTTACAGAAAGTCAGAACTTTAAGGACTATTTATATTATGCATCATTTGCAAATATAAGCAGAACCTACTTATAAAACAGTCTTACATGGTTTTACCTTGTAAAACTGAAACATACATAAAATAATACAGTTGTTACTCTTCCTGCTGGAAGATGGTGTGAAGACATTTGTCTGGAAACCTATGAGGCACTTTCATAGAACCTGAGAGTTCAGAGGAATGTGGTTAGAAGGCCACTAATTTTAGTTCAGCCCTCCCATTTTGGTAGGTGAGGAAACTCAGACTAAAGGTCCTATGTAGATTTCTGTGGAAAGCAATCATGAAATAAATATGAAAGTTTTAGCATCGCTCATCCTCTTGTTTCCAGATACTTAGCATTGGTTCCTGGTAAGAACAGAAGTGCTTTTGTAAAACTTTGTAATTTCTCTTTCTTTCATCCTTCTTTTGCAAGATGTTCCTACATGTTTGAAAATCTTCTATCTTTGCATTTACTCCCAAGCCTTTTGTGAGAAGTAACTTTAATTTTCCTAAAGCATTAAAATTGTTTTAGTAAGAATGACTTGAGTGAATCTGTGGGAAGATATTAGCTATGAAAACCCAGGAGAGACTGTGGGGGTGGTTAGGGGTTGGCGGTTATTAGGGGAGATGAGGGGATCCTTGTGCATCTTTGCCGCGGGCAATTTAAAAATGAGTAAATCAAGGCACAAAGAGGTGAAGTAACTTGCTCAAAGCCGTACAGTTTGTTATTGGCAGAGCAACTTGATTTCTAACAATGTTGTACTTTTTCCTTTTCCATTGTGCTCTTTTGCCTCTAACTGTTGTCTGGAGAGCTGTAATATTTGAGATGATACAGTGTTATATTTCTCGGTAGATGACATTTCATCCTTAAATTCAAGACTTAGGTCCTATAAATTGGAGTTTTTCTTTATCTTAAAAGAAAATCTTAAGCTGTGTAAAATGATTCTGCTTTGACTGAAGGGTACTGATATCTACCAAAATCATTATCAGGCTTCTCTAGTCATTTATTTTCTTGAAATTGAAATGAAACTTTCTGAACACAGCCTTACTGAATATGGATTTCAGAGCCGTAATAATGCTTCTTGCCTCTGCAGATTTTGAATTGATCTGAGTTTGGCAGTGAATTATGTATGTGTTATTTCAGGAATCTTGCACATGCCCTGCTTTAAACCACTGATTATTTTTGTAAAATGCTGTTGTGTGGATTTGGCTCATTCCATTGACGCTGAACTCATCAGATGGCTATATTGTTTCTAGGAATGTGACTTGAATTGATTAAATGGCACAGGCAACAACATCTGTTTTGTAAAGCTAGTTCAGTTTCCTAAAACTTTAAATTTTCAAATTTACAGCTTACAAATAGAATAAAGTATATTTCTTTCACACTGTAAAAAGATTTCTGTGGATTTTTGATGATAGCTTATTTTAACCTTATTTTTAACCTAATTATTCTCATAGCTTGTTTTCTTACTGTATTGTGCATTTTTGCAAGGAAAATTAACATTAGGAATGTTGGAAACATAGTTTTATATGAGTGACTCTTAACTTTTCTAGGTCATTTATGCATTTGAGATTTGCAGAAAAATAAAATATTTTATGGTATTGATCTACATATGTATAATTTTTATTTCTATCTTGCCTATTTTTCTTCGTCTTCATCCTTACAATTTTCTTCAGTGAAGGAAACATATCCATCTGAAGGTTTCTTGATTTATTATCATAGCCCTTATTTGGATACATTTGATAACCAAAGTTTATATCATAGATTATGTGGTATTAAAATAAAAGTATGCGTGTCTGATTTTGTCTTGTAGAGATTCTTTCCTTTATGCTTTCTATGTATAATATTTCCAAATGATATTTTTAATTTGAGTTAGAGTACTTAAGAGAAAATTGAGACTTAGTGAGAGCTATATACTCCCATGACAAGCTTATGGGGTCTTGTCGATCAAACTAGTGGATGTGTATTATTTTATTTAGCTGATGCAGTAGCCTTCGTATAGTCAATTTTCTTTTACAATTTGGAATCTTGCCGGTGGCTTCAAGGCTAGCATTTGAATTTACTAATTAGTCTTGAGGATGGCTATTCTTTTGTAACCTTCTCTGTCTGAATCAGATCTCTATTTTAAACTCAGAGGATGGGCCCATTTGCGTGCCTTACTCCCGCTTTTTTGAGTTATAACAATAGCTATCATATCTGCTATGTGACAGGAACTTTTATGATATTCTCTACCTCTGGCCTTTTTTTTTCTTCTAAAATTTAACATGCTCACCAGTACTCTCTAGTTTCATCAGTTATCTTTAATCATTAAAACAATTTAAATTTATTGATAGAAAATTGAGGTTTAATGAGGGTACTATCTTTGTAGTGTGTTTCATATATCTCTGTTATGTTGTTATAGGTTTCATGCACCAGAATTGTTGGCTTACTGTGCTTCTTTCCCTTCCAGTGGGCTATATGCTCATTGAGGACAGTCCCCATTACATATTCTTAGCACTGTTAACATAGTGTCTGCTAAATAATTCAACAATAGTTGAACAATTGCTAGTTGAATGAATTCCCAAGAATTTTATAATGAAGACCTGATAGGAAAGATTATTTTTCTTCACCTGTTTCTCTTGATGTTTCAAGTTATTTTGAACTGCAAATGGTGTTTTAGTAATAACTGTGACAATTTATTGTGAATATAATAGATGTCTTAGTTTAGCATCATTTATGCAGTGTGTGATGACAAAGGCTAAAGTATATTAAATTGTTAACATTGTAAAAAGTACAAAAGTGCTTTGGAAATGTTGAATGACTGTCATGGACATTACTGCATTTTTCTTCGTCTAAGAAGGAATTTGACACAAAAGGCAGAGGATTGGTGGTGTCACTTTATCAAATAAGTCTTAACATTGGTAAGTGAATTTAATCACATGATTTTTTTTAATAGACTACTTAGACTCTTTGTTTTTTCCTCCCTTATTTCAACCATAACAAAATATTTTGACTCTGCTGATTTCAATTATATTACCTAGAAAACACAATCTAGGATGAGAAATGCTCATATGACCTTGAATTCAAATTTGTCTTTCCAAAAAAATAATTTGTCCTAATCGATGCCCTTTACTGTATGAAAGAATTAGTTTTATTTGATTAACTTCTTAAATGTTGGAAGTATGACGTTAGGACAGATACATTTCTTTTTTGGGGGAAATGTCAGGGAGTATAGGATGTGAGATACTGGACCAAAATATTATTTCTCCTGGTACAAGTTTGAATTAAAAAAAAAACAAACAAAAACAACACTGTTCAATAAGTATGGAGTCTCAGTCTTAAAACTTGCTGACTGTTGAACCAAATGGGAACTATTTTCCTAAAAGTTCTTTAGGGTAGTCAGTACTAATGATTTTATACGCTTACTGAAAGTAGTAATGTAGGCATTTGATGAAAGTCTTCTCTAATAGATAGAGAATGTTTAAAAGTCAGATGATAAGTTTCTATAAACCTCAAGGGTGACACAATTTAGTACTCCTAAATAAGGA